>NC_067480.1:43464160-43764160 GCF_947179515.1 Apodemus sylvaticus
GTGACACCTGCTAATGCACTAGGCATATTCACATATTCACATATAATTTCTTAGGAGAATAGATCTGGAAATGGTGAATCAAAACAGAGGGTCTTGCTGTATAGCCCAGCCTTTCCTAGATCTTGGCACTCTCCTGTGTCAGATATTAAGATTACAGTTCTGTATCTTCTTTCTTGGATGACTCAAGGTACATTTTTAAACAAGGTGCATATTGTTGAAAGTATTTTCCAAGGCTAGGTGGTAGTGCACACACCTTTAATCCCAGCATTCTGGGTCATTGTGGGAGGGCATAGGCAAAGACATTTGGATCTCTGAGTGCAAGGTCACCCTGGTTTAAACTGTTGTTTTCTGGGCTAGACATACACACACACACACACACACAAACACGCACACACGCGCGCGCACACACACACACACACAGAGAGAGAGAGAGAGAGAGTCTCCTCAGCACACCAAAGGAAAAGGAGGAGGAAAGAAGAGGAAGAGGAAAGAGGCTATGAACAAGAATAAGAAGGGAAGGAAGGAAGGAAAGAAGGGAAGAAGGGAGGGAGGAAGGAAAGAAGGGAAAGAAAAAGATTTTCCAATTCTCCATTGTGTTCACTCTCATGAGAAATATATAAATTATCCATTTCCCTCCTGCTCAGTACTGTTCAGCATCATTCTCTTATTGATTTATACTTGAAGTGTATTTTTTCAAGTTTTGGATTTTCCATATTTTAGGTTTCTACATAAAGATAAGCATAAAAATTAAACGTGAATGTTATTTAGTAAGCATATGCTAATTACTCAGCTGTTTATATTTACAGAAATTTGTATATTTTTGTCAATGTTATAACCATTTCATGTAATTTTATGTGCAGTTATGAAAAACCTCATTCTCTCTTCCATATTGAGTGCCTCTTTCCGGTGTTCTATTTTCCATTTAATTTTGCTCATATTTTTGTTTTCCTAAAGCGTTTTAACTTTTAAAATTTTTATATGATTTACTCTTTGAAACTTTCCTAACATGTACATAATATATTAGTTTGTATGCATGACCCTAATCTCTCTCCCCCTTCTCCAAAGTCTTGTCATGTTCCTTACCTCCTACAGTTAGTGTAATCTGTGTGTGTGTGTGTGTGTGTGTGTGTGTGTGTGTGTGTGTGGCCATCCACTGGAGCTCAGATGACCTAGAGCAGGCCACACTCTTACAAACAGAGAACCCTCCATCTTTGTTTTGCTTTCAGAGCCCATTTAGCTGACATCATATTGACATTGTTTTTAGAGTTTTAAATAAAATTTAAAGTTTTTAATATCCCCACCTGTTGCTCCTCTTGGCTGTCTGTCTATCCCTTCATTCAGGACATCTGTCAGTCCTTGCTCAGAAGCACTCAGGAGTGATGTTTACCTAATTCCCTTTGCTGTGTGATCTGAGTATCTTTACAAAGCACTAATATCTTCATTACCTATGCTGCTGTGGTCACTGTTAGCCAAGCCTTAAGATAAGAGGTGTGGCATACCTTTAGTCTCAGCCCTTGGAAGCAGAGGTAGGCAAATCTCTGTGAGTTGGAGGCCAGCCTGGCCTACAAAGCAAGTTCCAGGACAGCCAGGGCCACACAAAGAAACAATTTGTGAAAAAAAAATCATTTCTGGATCTTCAATCCTGTTCCATTGATCTGTCTGCCTGTCACTGTACCAATATCATGCAGTTTTTAACACTATTGCTCTGTAGTATTGCTTGAGGTCAGGGATACTGATTCCCCCAGAATTTCTTTTGTTGTTGAGAATAGTTTTAGCTATCCTGGGTTTTTTGATACTACAGATGAATTTGAGAATTGCTCCTTCTAACTCTATGAAGAACTGAGTTGGGATTTTGATGGGTATTGCCTTGAATCTGCATATTGCTTTTGGCAAAGTGGCCATTTTAACTATATTAATCCTGCCAATCCATGAGCATGGGAGGTTTTTCCATTTTTTGAGTTCTTCTTCCATTTCCTTCTTCAGAGTCTTGAAGTTCTTGTCATACAGATCTTTCACATGTTTGGTAAGAGTTACCCCAAGGTACTTTATACTGTTTGTGGCTATTGTGAAGAGTGTGTTTTCCCTAATTTCTTTCTCAGCCTGCTTATCCTTTGAGTATAGGAAGGCTACTGGTTTGCTTGAGTTGATTTTATAACCAGCCACTTTGCTGAAGTTGTTTATCAGCTGTAGGAGTTCTCTAGTGGACTTTTTTGGGTCACTTAGGTAGACTATTATATCATCTGCAAATAATGATAGTTTGACTTCTTCCTTTCCAAATCGTATCCTTTGACCTCCTTATGTTGTCTAATTGCTGGAGCTAGTACCTCAAGCACAATATTGAAAAGATAAGGAGAAAGGGAGCAGCCCTGTCTAGTCCCTGATTTTAGTGGGGTTGCTTCAAGTTTCTCTCCATTTAGTTTGATGCTGGCTACCGGTTTGCTGTATATTGCTTTTATTATGTTTAGGTATGGACCTTGAATTCCTGTTCTTTCCAAGACTTTAAGCATGAAAGGATTCTGAATTTTGTCAAATGCTTTTTCAGCATCCAATGAAATGACCATGTGGTTTTTTTCTTTGAGTTTGTTTATGTAGTGGATTGCCTTGATGGGTTTCCATATATTGAACCAACCCTGCATCCCTGGGATAAAGCCTACTAAGATCAAGAATTGACAAATGGGACCTCATAAAATTACAAAGTTTCTGTAAGGCAAAGGACACCATCAAAAGGACAAATCAGCAACCAACAAATTGGGAAAATATCTTCATCAACCCTACATCAGATAGAGGACTAATATCCAATATATACAAAGATCTCAAGAAGTTAGACCCCAGAAAACCAAATAACCCTATTAAAATGGGGTACAGTGTTAAACAAAGAATTTTCACCTGAAGAACTTCGGATGGTGGAGAAGCATCTTAAAAAATGCTCAACTTCATTAGTCATTAGGGAAATGCAAATCAAAACAACCCTGAGATTTCACCCTACACCCGTCAGAATGGCTAAGATTAAAAATTCAGGAGACAGCAGGTGTTGGAGAGGATGTGGAGAAAGAGAAACACTCCTCCACTGCTGGTGGGCTTGCAAATTGGTACAACCACTCTGGAAATCAGTCTGGCAGTTTCTCAGAAAACTGGGCACCTCACTTCTGGAAGATCCTGCTATACCACCCCTGGGCATATACCCAGAGGATTCCCTAGCATGTAATAAGGATACATGCTCCACTATGTTCATAGCAGCCCTATTTATAATTGCCAGAATCTGGAAAGAACCCAGGTATCCCTCAACAGAAGAATGGATACAAAAAAATGTGGTATATATACACAATGGAGTACTCTTCAGCCATTAGAAACAATGAATTCATGAAATTCTTAGGCAAATGGATGGAGCTGGAGAACATCTTACTAAGTGAGGTAACCCAATCTCAAAAGATCAGTCATGGTATGCACTCACTAATAAGTGGATATTAACCTAGAAAACTGGAATACCCAAACATAATCCACACATCAAATGAAGTACAAGAAGAACAGAGGAGTGGCTCCTTGCTCTGGAAAGACTTAGTGTAGCAGTATAGGGCAAAACCAGAACAGGGAAGTGGGAAGGGTTGAGTGGGAGAACAGGGGGAGGGAAGGGGGCTTATGGGACTTTCGGGGAGTGGGGGGGGGGGGGGCAGAAAAGGGGAAATCATTTGAAATGTAAATAAAAAACATATCGAGTAAAAAAAGTATATATCAAATAAAAAATAAAATCGTATAGCTAAAAAAAAAAGTAAAAAAAAAAAAAAAGAAAAGAATGCACTGGGGCTGCTTTACCACCTCACTCTCAAGCTCAGCTACCTGTCTTCTACAGACCAGACCCACCTGACTAAGAACAGCACCACTCCCACTGAGCCGGACCCTTCTCCATCAACTAACAATCAGGAAAATGTCCACCATTGGAAAAACCAATGGCATGTTCACCGGCCAATCTGATATAGGCAATTCCTCAGTGGACTCCCTCTTCCCAAGTGAAACTTGCTTGTATCAATATACATGCTTATACACAAAAGGAAAAAGAAAAGAAACAGAAAAAAAGGAAAGGAGGAAGGAAGAGAAGGAAGGACAGAAGGAGTGATGGAGGCAGGAAGAAAGAAAGGAAGAATATTACCTTTAAAGTGCTTCTATATTTTTGTTTCATTTTTCACTTTCGAATATCATGAATAACTGGTAGTAACAGATTTCCCTTCTGATCACCTCTGCTAGTTTTAGATCTCTATAAAATATATCTAAAGTAGTTGGACATAATGGTGCACATCTTTGATTGCAGCACTCAGGAGGGAGAGGCAGGTAGATCTCTGTTAGTTTGAGACCAGCTTGGTCTACATAGAGTTCCAGGACCACTAATGTGACAGAGAGAGACCCTGCCTCAAACACAAACAATGAAGAATCCAAATAAAATATATGTAAAGGAACAACCTTTATCTTAAATGTCATATAATTAAACAGAAGTTTTTGTTAGCTTTGGCCCACAGCACCATGTATTAAGACAACACCTTTTTCCCAGAGAAATTCTATTGGGTGTTTGGTAAAGGAAAAGCTAGTCATAGGTTGCCACGAGAAACTTCCAAGTACTAAATATTCTTGGCACTTAGCAGTTCTCAGCCGAAACCCTTTCTCAATTACTGTTTTCATCTCTCAGACTCTGACTCTCAACTTTCCTAGTACCTGTATCCTTTCCCACAGATACCTGCCCAGTCCTATCTTGTTGTGCCCTTACTGCCAGATGCTTTATCCAACAGATCCAAAGTCAAACTTGAAGATGTGGCTACATCTTGTCATATACCTTTTGTGTAAAGAAAAACAAGCAAGGCAGGATGGATCATAGGTATCTAATTCATTCTTAAAACTCACTAATCCTTCCCGTCCTGTTGACAGACCTTTTCAACACAGAAGGAAGAAGCAAAAGTGCTGAGACACATGATCGAGACAAATTATATTTATTTGTAGCAACGGTGTATGTTGGGGAATCAACAAAATAGACTAAGTATTGACTCCATAAAGGGTAACCTTTGAAATGCACTTTGACCTTGTTAGGAAGCAGGAAGGTGAAAAATAAGATTGCCAAGAATGAGATCTATCATTAAGTATTACAGATTGTCAATGAGAAATTTCTTACACACACACACACACACACACACACACACACACACACATACACACACACACACACACACACACAGAGAGAGAGAGAGAGAGAGAGAGAGAGAGAGATACACAGAGACAGAGACAGAGAGACAGAAAGAGACAGACAGATAGACAGACAGACACACACACACAATGTTAGGGACTTATTTCATCTTTTAAAACATATCCATAAAAACAGTATGTGTGTTTGTAATGCACTGGGCAAACAAATCAAGGTAACATTTTATGCTGCAAGCAAACACTCCAAATGTTGTAGAAAAAAATTACAACTTTAAAAACTCGTAATAGATATGCCACTGATATTGAAAATCTGCTACATGCTTTTTCACATTAAGGACCCTCCTTTATTTTAAAGACATACTTTCAAAACAGTTTCTAGGTTGGTAGCAGGATGCCTCTGTTTATCATGCAGCTATGCTTCTGAAACGTGCTCAGGGCAAATCAAGGACTTCTCATATGCAAGACTTCATTTCATCAATAGTGTTATAAGCAAACTTCTAAATCTGTCTCCCAAGTCTTTACACTCATGAATATCTTAAGTACTTTTATTCCCTCTGTTTTTGAGGATTCTTGATTAAGCAAAAAATATTTTATCTATTTACATTTCCTGGTTTTCTGCTGTTTTTAACTACAGTTTCCCCATATATAGAATGTTTTTGTATTTCTGTAAATGGTCATTTTTTAAACAAAACAGCTTGCTTTTTTAATTAGCAAAATATTGTATGTTCAGTATAAATAATTCAGCCATATCTAACATATAACATATGTACTTCTATTTTTGCTTTGTATATAAGTGAGAACCTGTTTTGCTCACTTCACATTTGTCTCAAAGAGTCTATGTCCATATCAAGAAAGTTTATCTGATTACTGTGTGTATTTTCTTTCTTTTCTTTTTTTTTAAAAAAGTGTATCCCTGATCTCTTAATTGACTTCTTTCATTATCTAAATCTATCCTAGATTAAAAATAGTCAGAAAACAGGAAACAAAGTTGATGTCAGTAAATAAAGGATTGAATAAGCCAATTATGCCAGGCGGGGCGGTGGTGATGCACACCTGTAATCCCAGTACTCTGGGAGGCAGAGGCAGGCAGATTTCTGAGTTTGAGGCTATCCTGGTCTACAGAGTGAGTTCCAGAACAGCCAGGACTATACCGAGAAACCCCGTCTCGAAAAAACCAAATCCAAATAAAATAAAATAAAATAAAGCCAATTAAGATACTATTCTTAAAAGGGAATATTCTCTGGTCATTAAGAAATTATTGAAAATGTTTTCACATGCATTTCGCTCACCTCTCTTGTTCTCTCTCTCTCTTTCTCTCTCTTTCTCTCTTTCTCTCTCTCTCTCTGTGTGTCTGTGTGTGTGTGTGTGTTCCTGTGTCAGAACATGTGGGGAGGTGCACTTGTGTGCACTTGGGTATAAGAGCCAGAGTTGGTTGCGTGAGAGTTGTTCCTTGGTCAACTCTACCAACCCTGATGACTCTTCTTCATCTAAAGATGTCAGTCATAGTTGATTAGGGCCTAAACCAGATGGCCTCATTTAACCTTAAGTTTCCCTTTGAAGGTTCTAGCCTCGAAATTAGTTACAATGGGATCAGGCATTCAACATAATATTGGCGGACAAATTTAATCCATAACAGGAAGTATTTTTAATGTATTATTTGAAAGATAGAAATGTCATTAATGTCATTAGAGACAATATATTCAAGTAAAGCAATAAGAATAGCACATTTTACTTGATTCTTTAAAAATTCTTTATACATTTCAGCACAGGTGATAGAGAGTTCACATATAAGAACAACGAACAGCTATCTACTTTTCCAGTGTTAATCACTGGCCTAGAGATCACCAAGACATCTAGACCATCCATCTAGATGTGCCTCTCTTGCCTCCCAAGACAGGGGTTACAAATACACCCAGCACACCACACCAATTTTATAGGTTCTGGCCGGGGAACTGCTGGTCTTTATGCTTATAAAGCAGCCTTTCACTGACTCCACTCTCACCCCAACCCTGGACTATTTCTTATGATAAAAATATATTAATATGTAATGAATAACCGGGGGTTTCCTTGATCGTTGACTGACATCTTCAGATGAAGAAGAAGAGTCATCTAGGATGCTCTCCTATGGGGAAAAGGCTGCATGGCACAGAGCAGGGTCATGTGATCTGCTGCACCTTCACCTTCAACTTCCAGACCTAGGAAGTGAGAATATAGGTTTCTGTTCACTGAATATTCAAATTTTGTGGCAGTAGTTCTAATAGAATAATATCCTTCATCACCTCAGGATTATGATGCTATTCACCTGTAAATTGTCCTTCTTATAATTTCATTTTTTTCTACTTAAGTCTCTTATTTTAAGTTTCAAATTATAATTCGATGGTTGTTGTTGTTTTGTTTTGTTTTTTTCAAGTGCTAGCTCTTTGGGGCAAAACAATTCAAAAAATCCAATCTACCTATTTGAAATGTCACTTGACAAATTCCCACAGATTTTATTCTTGGGCTTAGTTCTGGGGTCTGTGCTCTTCTATATATAGCCTTGTCTGTTTATTTTGAGATCAGAAGCACAGAGACCAGGATAATTTCTATAGTTACACCACAATTCTACAATCTCTCAAATAGTAGGTAAATTGAATTACTCATTCCTTGTTTCCCAGAATGTTTCTGGAATTTTCTAAACACCTAGGTTTCCAATAAGTAAAACAAAACAAAACAAAACAACAACAAAAAAACCTTAGGTTCTCATGACAAAGCCAATGGAATCTGTGTGCTATGCTTGCCAGTGGTTTTGTAGAGAACTCAGATCCTTACAGGATTTGTTGTCATAGCAAGAACATCCAATCTCTCTCCACGCAGTCTCATACTCCTTCCTGTCCTTTACTTCAACAGTCAGCTTCCTGTTTTATGCTCACAAAGATTCTATATATGCTTTTGTTAAATGCATTCTTAGCACCCTTTGTAGTGGGCCTGGGCTCCTCCATGGGGGGAGGGGCAGCAAGATGCCCTGCTGTGTAGGTTTGAGTCTGAAACTTAACCTCTCTCCTCAGCTCAGTCTTAATTTTTTTTCTAAAAACGTCATCCTTGAAGAACTTTGATGGGTTTTCTGGCTATTTTGTTCCTGAGAATTCTATGGCTTAAATGCAGAACCAGAAATCTTGAAATGAGAGGTTTCTCTCTGCTTCCCAACATCCACCTTGTCACTGTTTCTCAATAGCAGCAAACGTGACCTGGGTAAGCTTTAGTCGCTTAGCAACAAATGGGACTAGCTCCTCCCCTCCCCATTCTTCTAGAAATAAAGCCTTAAGCCTCAGGGCCCTGGAGGGAAACATCAGTTTGAACTCACAGTAAAGAACCCTTTTTCCTTAATCTGCCTTTGCTTATTTTTCAACAGCCCCTTCCCCTGTACTGCATTCCAAAGGTAGGTAATAGGGTGGATTTATAAAAGGCGCTCTGCTCTCATCACACATAGCGGGTGTGGACGGGTTTATAGTGGAAGGCGTCCCGGAGAAGAGAAGATAAGGTACCAAGAATCCCTAGCTGATTTAGGCTTCAGGATAACATCCTTAGAGAAGACTATTGCTGTCAGCCAGTGCTCTCAGAGGAGGGACATAGAGCCAAGCTATTTCCTGCATTAAAGACTTATTTTCCTATCTATTCCCCATCTGGCAGTCTGTTGTGAGCATTGAACCCTGTGTCCCTTTTCTTGCTGTGCTCTGTTAAGGTTACAAGATGCTACCCGTTTACTCTAGTATCTCTCTCCTCTTCAAGGCTCCTCCGTTTCATTGTCCAAATACAAAAATTGCATCTGACCGCCTCCACAGCCTTTTCACCCTTGACACCGAGCAGAGGCCACCGTGTTGGTTTTGGTCAGCGTTCTCTGCTTGCAAGGGTCAGCTGCAGCCAAGGATGAGCTAGGCAGATGATGAAGTGGTTTAGACCTTTGTCTGGGACGCTTACTGCAAACAGAGCTTGTGACTGGACAACAGCAGTTAGTTTTTCTAGCACTGTTGTCGTCTGCTGTGAATTTCCCCGCTGTTTGTTTCTGGGTGTCTTTTTACTCACCTTACAGACTGCTTTGTGACCCGGTTTAAGGATTTGTCTGTTAGATAAAAGAGTTTAGTCCTGTTTTCATTTAGATTTAATAATAGAAATGTGTAATTTAATAATTTAAGCTAAGTACATTAAATTACATTCATACATGCCACCAGCACTTAGAGAATAAGGTCTGTTCGATGTTGTCATAACTCTTTTGCACATAAATGACACGTTATCAATTGATGCTCCTGTGTCGCTGTCATCCCTATTTTGGAGATAAGGAACCTGAGGCACGAACAGATTAAGAAATTTGGCCAACATTACAAATGTAGAGATCAAGGAAGCGGAAGCAGGCTAACTGACTTCAGAGGGCGAACGTATCACCCCTCTTCTTAGCTTCCGTTGTCTCCGCTCTGTGTTGTTTCAGCCATTTTTACTTACTCTTTTTCCTGTAGTAAAAACTCTCTTTACTACTTTCTCTGGCCTACCCATTCTTATTCTCACGGTGCTAGATCTCCCTTAGCCACATTAGGAAGATTCTTTCCTTCACCTGGTTCACAGAAACAACCTAGAGCCTAGGCGCCACATTCCAGAGATGCCAGCATGGCCTCGGAATGCAGCTGAACAGCTTGGAAAGGAGGCCTCAAGGCACCACCATTTCTGCCTGTCTGCCACACCGGCTCTTCTTTCTCATACACTAACTGCCCAGCCCCCAAAGTTTTCTATTTCCCAGAGACTGATACTTACTCTAAAGATGACACTGTCCTTTATTTGGGTCCTAAGCACTACCACATTTGGAAGAAATCTCTATGACATTTGTGATCCATGTTTATAATCATCCCCCAAAGACAGTGCGACTTTTCCCTGTGTGCCACCCGACCCACCCCTACTCCTTGTCACACTATTCTTGCTTTAGTCCTTGCTTTAATTCGATCTGTGATCCTCTTTTGTTTGAATGGGAGAACACCTGTCCTATTCGGCCATAAATCTGGAGTAATTCCTCTTGACTCACATCCTATTACAAAGGCTCTTTTATTTATCTCATTTACATGAGGGAAATATTTCATCTTTCCATTATCACCTTTAAACTATGAAGAATAAGTAACCAGACATAAGCTTCATTTAACCAGGATGCCTAAAATGTGACTCTGAAGAGAAATAACAGTAATATTAATATTTTATACAATAAAATCATTAAGTATATTTATATATTGTAAATTAATATTTATCTACCAGGAACCTAAATGTCTTTATAAATGGCACATATTTATCAAAAAGTCCCACTGAGACCAGGAAAAACATTAAAAGAACATTACCATGCTATATGGCACAGAGTTCTCCAGTTTCTCGTTTGTAGTTTGTATTCTGGGATGTAGCAATGAATTAGATTCTGGATGTCTGACAGAATTTCACTGACTCCAGTAAAAGTCAATGGAAGTTCTTCATGTGTTCCTGAAGTTATTTAAACTTGAGTATGAATTTGGACTAATAGAAAGAAGAGAATTGACTAAGTTCAGGTACTTTATAATTAATGCTTAAGCCAAAATGCATTCCAGAAAGTTTAATTATAGAAGTTATGCCGAAGTAAGACAAAATAGTGTAAAAATTAAACCAAGCTAGGTGTCCCATTCAGAAAAAAACTTATCAAATTCCCAGACATGTGATAGGAAGTTGCTGAAAAAAAAAGCGATCTTAATGGTTTTCGTAATTATTGTATATTACATATATAATAAATCACTCAAGGCATTGTGTAATTTAAGGAAAATGGTATACATTTAATGGAATGATGTTTTCTTATGGAGGTAATTCAAGCATGGGCTAAAAGATGCTTATTCTGAAGGTGGAATTAGCAATTACATCATTCTTGGAGTTCTAGTGAGAAAAGTATAAATAGTGTATTGGCTACTTTTCTGTTAATAAGGTAAAACACTATGACCAAGGAAAGTTGTGGAAGAAGGTTATTTGGGCTTACAGCTTCAGCGGGTTAGAGTACGTGATGGTGCAACACTGACATGGCAGGTATGGTGGTTGGAGCAGGAAGCTGTGAGTCTACATCTTGCACTTCAAGTCCACGGCAAAGACAGCAAAAGGTCAGAGTCTTTAAACTATCAAAGCCCACTTTGGTGCCATACTTCCTCCAGCAAAGCAAAATTCCCTAAGCTTCTCAAAACAGCAGCGCCAACTAGTCACCAACTATTCAAATGTACAAGACTACAGGGGATATTTCTCATTCAAGCCACACATTTATATGTGTATATGCATGTATATATGAAAGGAAATAAAATATGTGTGTACCTGTGCATGTGTGTGTTCCATAAATGCTTCTAAAACTAATATAAGGAAAATATTTCCATTACAGAAACATAACAGCAAAACACACCTAAATGTCACATCCACCAAAGCTCATAAAATACTCTTTTCTCATTATTAAAGGCCTCTTAAGAATTATACTTCTGGTTTTACAAAGATCAATTATGAAAACCATTAGGATTACTCTTTTTTTATTCGATATAATTTATTTACATTTCAAATGATTTCCCCTTTTCTAGCCCCCCACTCCCCGAAAGTCCCGTAAGCCCCCTTCTCTTCCCCTGTCCTCCCACCCACCCCTTCCCACTTCCCCGTTCTGGTTTTGCCGAATACTGCTTCACTGAGTCTTTCCAGAACCAGGGGCCACTCCTCCTTTCTTCTTGTACCTCATTTGATGTGTGGATTATGTTTTGGGTATTCCAGTTTTCTAGGTTAATATCCACTTATTAGTGAGTGCATACCATGATTCACCTTTTGAGTCTGTGTTACCTCACTTAGTATGATGTTCTCTAGCTCCATCCATTTGCCTAAGAATTTCATGAATTCATTGTTTCTAATGGCTGAATAGTACTCCATTGTGTAGATATACCACATTTTTTGCATCCACTCTTCTGTTGAGGGATACCTGGGTTCTTTCCAGCATCTGGCAATTATAAATAGGGCTGCTATGAACATAGTAGAGCATGTATCCTTATTACATGGTGGGGAATCCTCTGGGTATATGCCCAGGAGTGGTATAGCAGGATCTTCTGGAGGTGAGGTGCCCAGTTTTCGGAGGAAGCACCAGATTGATTTCCAGAGTGGTTGTACCAATTTGCAACCCCACCAGCAGTGGAGAAGAGTTCCTCTTTCTCCACACCCTCTCCAACACCTGCTGTCTCCTGAATTTTTAATCCATAGTGGTTTGATAGGAGGCATGGGATTAGTTCGATCTTCTTATATTTGTTGAGGTCTGTCTTGTGACCAATTATATGGTCGATTTTGGAGAAGGTACCATGAGGTGCTGAGAAAAAGGTATATTCTTTTGTTTTAAGATAGAATGTTCTATATATATCTGTTAAATCTAATTGGTCCAAAGCTTCAATTAGTTTCATTCTGTCCCTGTTTAGTTTCTGTTTTCCTGATCGGTCCATTGAGGAAAGTACAGTGTTGAAGTCACCCACAATTATTGTGTTAGGTGCAATGTGGGCTTTGAGTTTTAATAAAGTTTCTTTTATGAAAGAGGGTGCCCTTGCATTTGGAGCATAGATGTTCAAGATTGAGAGTTCTTCTTGTTGTATTTTTCCTTTGACCAGCAAGAAGTGTCCCTCAGAGTCTCTTTTGATGACTTTGGGTTGAAAGTCAATTTTATCTGATATTAAAATGGCTACTCCAGCTTGTTTCCTGAAACCATTTGCTTGTAAAATTGTCTTCCAGCCTTTTACTCTAAGGTAGTGTTTGTCTTTGACCCTGAGGTGTGTTTCCTGTAAGCAGCAAAATGTAGGGTCCTGTTTGCGTATCCAGTCAGTTAGTCTGTGTCTTTTTATTGGGGCATTAAGTCCATTGATGTTAAGAGATATTAAGGAATAGTGATTGTTATTTCCTATCATTTTTGACGTTATTTTTTAAATTTGATTGCTTAACTTCTTTTGGGTTTGATGAGAGAAGGTTACTATGTTGCTTTTTCCAGGGTGAAGTTTCCCTCCTTTTATTGGTGTTTTCCTCCTCTTATCCTTTGTACGGCTGGGTTTGTGGATAGATATTGGGTAAACTTGGTTTTGTCATGAAATATCTTAGTTTCTCCATCTACGGTGATTGAGAGTTTTGCTGGATATAGTAGTTTTGGTTGGCATTTGTGTTCTCTTAGAGTCTGCATGAGATCTGCCCAGGACCTTCTAGCCTTCATAGTCTCAGGTGAAAAGTCTGCTGTGATTCTGATAGGTCTTCCTTTATATGTTACTTGGCCTTTTTCTCTTACTGCCTTGAATATTCTTTCTTTGTTTGGAACATTTGGTGTTTTGATTATGATGTGACAGGAGGTATTTCTGTTCTGGTCCAGTCTGTTTGGAGTTCTGTAGGCTTCTTGTATATTTATGGGCATCTCTCTCTTTAGGTTAGGGAAATTTTCTTCCATAATTTTATTGAAGATATTTGCTGGCCCTTTAAGTTGTAAATCTTCATTCTCATCTATGCCTATAATCCTTAGGTTTGGTCTTCTCATTGTGTCCTGGATTTCCTAGATATTTTGGGTTACAAGCTTTTTGCATTTTGCATTTTCTTTAACTGTTGAGTCCATGGTTTCTATGGAATCTTCAGCATCTGAGATTCTTTCTTCTATCTCTTGTATTCTGTTGTTAATATTTGCATCTCTGTCCCCTGATTTCTTCCCAAGGCTTTCTATCTCCAAAGTTGTCTCCCTTTGAGTTTTCTTAGTTGTTTCTACTTCTGATTTTAGATCCTGGATGGTTTTGCTTAGCTCCTTCACTTGCTTGTTTGTGCTTTCCTGTAGCTCTTTAAGAGATTTTTGTGCTTCCTCCTTCATGACCTCAGCCTGTTGACCAAAGTTCTCCTGTATTTCTTTAAGTGTTTTTTGCGTTTCCTCATTGTTGGCTTTTGTATTCTCCTGGATTTCTTTCAATGATTTTTGTGTTTCCCTTGCAAGGGCGTCTAACTTTTGATCCATTTTCTCCTGAATTTCTTTAAGTATGTCCTTCATGTGTTCCTGTACCAGCATCATGACCAGTGATTTTAAATCCAAATCTTGTTTTACTGGTGTGATGGGGTATCCAGGACATGTTGGTAGAGGAGAATTGGGTTCAGATGTTGCCATATTGCCTTGATTTCTGTTAGTGACGTTCCTGCGTTTGCCTTTTGCCATCTAGTTCTCACTGGTGTTAGTTTGTCTTGTCAGTGCTGGACTCACCAGTGCAAGCTGCCCCTTCCCAGTTGGCCTCTGGTGCAGAGCTTACCTCCTGCACTGCCTGTAGACAGGGTGCTGCTGCCCAGGCTGTTCAGATCCCGAAGCAGTCACCCGAAGGCTCCCGCTGGGGCCCGCTGGATTCACTGGAGCACATGGACTTCTCACAGCTGGCCACCCAGAAGCTCCTCTAGCCTCTTGCAGGACCTGGAGATGTGGTGCCGCTGCCCAGGCTGATCTGGATCCGGAAGCGGAGAGAGTTGAGCTGAGGGCTCCCGCCTGAGGCCTTGCCCCCAGATTGTGTCTGTGGACCAGATGGAGCCTGTGTGCACCCCCAGGGAGCGCCGATGGTGTATGCTGCCGGGACCTCCCCTGTGTTCTGATCACTCTGCTGGGCAGCCGATCCCCCAATCGGGCTGGCGCACACAAGGTTAGCCTGGCTGCCCAGGCCCTGAATCCAGGCAAAAGCCTGGGAGGCCAAGGTCCGAGCAAAGTTCCCCTAGGGCTATGATCGTTAATTGGGTCTGCCAGGTGACCAGGATGGGGGGCGTGCGTGCTCGTGCTCCCCGAAAGCGCTGGGAGAGTCTGCTGTGCTAACAACCTCCTGGGCGGGTTGACACACAGATGGCCCACCAAGCTGCCTTCTTGGGGTCAGTCCTTAGCTTTTTGGGGCCTAGACCCCCGCTTTGTTAGCCTCAGGCTATGCCTGTTAAGGCTCTGCTCGCCAGAGCGCTCTGTCGTCCTGTAGGCAAAATGGCGGCGCATGTGCAGGCCAGGGCAAAAATCCTCCTGGCTGGGTTGGCACCCCGATGTCCCCCCGAATAGCCCAGGGCCTGGGTGTAGGCCAACGCCCATCGGGCTCAGACCCCCGCGGTGTTGTCCTCGGATTATGTTTGTGTACCTCAGTCTGTCCGATCTCTGGAGTCTGAAACCAAGATGGAGGTGAGCCTCTCCTGACTGGCGGGAGGCCAGGTTCTGAAGTGGATTCCGTGCAGCGAAAGGCACCGCAAATCCGCAGCTGCTTGCAGCCCGGCTGGTCAGTGAAGGTCAGTGGTCGTGGGCGTAGGGCCTAACTGGACCCTGTGTTGCCTTGGTTCCACTGCTGATGGCCCTTCAGCTGTACCAGCCACTGCTGCACTGCCGCCGCAGCCGCTGCCCTAGCCCACTGGATTAATTTTTTTTATCAGAAACTTCCCATCACATGTTTGGGAATTTGATAAGGTTTTCCTGAATAGGGCACCTAATTTGGTTTCATTCTATGTACCTTATCCCCAAATAGCACCACGTCTCTCAAGAAAGATCCTAGACCTTGAATGATAAAGACTACACAGGAGAGGAGGTCTCTCTTCTCCACAGGTAAAGAGGAGGGTCACAAGGTTTGTCAATCCATGAAAACGAGAGGATTTGGGCCAGAAAGAACACAGAGAGCAGAGAAAGACATTTTAGTTTTAAAAGGGAGAAATTATGACTGACATAGTGCTATAAAGGAACTCTTCTGGTTTTAATGTAAAATATATATTTCATTGCTTTTTAGTTATACTTTATACATCCTCCAGAGAAGAAAAAAAATACTTAAAAGTGACAGCATATGGCTTAAAGCTGACCTTGGGCCCTCAGTAAGAGGGCAATTAACTCTCTGCTCAGTATAGAGTTGTGACCCCAGGATTCTTACGTTCACTGCCTCACAAATCTGATTTAGGGCTATTTAGGATATAATGTTTCTACAGTGAATTATTTCTATAATAAATTATTTTTGTGGTTCTTTTATTATAAATGAGATGACTTTTCTACTTACCAAAAATTAAGGTGGAGGTATAATTGGTAGTAGAATGAGCCTTTTTTTATTGTATCTTGGAGAACATTTAAAAAATATCTTTTTTCTATTCATCTCAATCATAAGGATCACGTGATCATAGTCAATCTGTTGATTTATTTTATTTAATTGTATCTCCAAGAAAATATTTTAAAATATGTCTATTATTTTTTTTAGTGGTACCTAATAAATTCCCCTGAAAAATATAGCTCCTGGTACATTCCCATCCAGACAGTTATTTGCAGTGTGCCAGCTTCCCAATTTAATGAAAAGAAATTAAAGAATTTCAAGTTAATTTAGAATAATCTTTATATGCACCAAGAAACCTAGGTAAGGGGAGAGTCTTTCTAACTTGTCCTTTCATGACTGTGATTGACATTGGCCATGATTTAAGGAAGCAGATACTAATGGCACATGATTTCACATTCGAGACAAATACCATGTATGATAGCATGGAGTGAATAAAACTAAATGTAAATGACTCACCCAGGTGGGGGGGGGAGGCCACTTCTTGTTAATAAGCTGCAATGTCAAAAGGGCCAACAGGTAGTACAGAAGAAAGAATAGGGACTCTGCAGCACATTCATCACTCAAAGGGGGTGGGATAGCTAACAGCTTTTCCTCACATACACTCCTTTTTAGAAAGAGCCACATGTTAAAAATTTCTTAGCACAGTCCCATCTATGCTCATGTCCAAGAATCCTCATTTCTTCTCTAAATTTAAAACAATTGTATACAAGTAATATAAAATGTTATACAACACTCCCAAGCACTCATTTGAATTGCACCCTATCATATCTAGCTTCCTATTTTGTGACAGAGCAAGACAGTGTAGGAGGTCCTCCATCTTATATTCTTACCGAGGCCAGTTCAGGTTTAACTAAAATTTGATCTTGATGGAGAATCCCATGGGGAATTACCCAACTATTCTAGGAAGCCAAGGTCAAGATGCCCCAGCTCACTTATCTTAGCTCCTGTTAAACTTCCTGCTTGGGCAAACCTCCCCTCCAGCTAACTCCTTATCTTAGCTTCTGCTTAACTACTTGTTTGTGTTAAGTCCACATCTGCAGCTGACAAGCTAGAAGGCAGGAGTTGGTTTTAGTCTTCAAAATCCTTTGTGCTGGATACTCTGGGCTACACTTATGTTCAGAATACCTGAATATAGTCCAGGCCAGGCTGGAGTGAGGACTTTCACTTGGCTATAAACTGTAGGTGTGGTCACCTCCCATGGGCTTCCCATAACAATCAGACAGTTCCACATGGGTATTTCCAAAGAGTGGATGCTCCCACTTTGAAATTCAGTCTCATTGTTGTGTCACCCGATAAATGGCTCATCCCTTGCAGTTCCTTAAGAGAACACTATGATGTCATCCTTGAAACTTCATTTGCCTGCCCTTGAATCCAAGAGGAAGATCTGTGTACCTTGTATTCAAATTCACTCAGAGCAACGTGACCCCCTCAGCATATCCTACTTCATAATTCAAGTGCTGCCCCTGCTCCAGGCTTCTGTTCTGGCTTTCTTCTCTAGACTTTTTTTTTTCTGCACAGAATGTGGTGATTCTTTTATATAATAAAATTTGTAAGTACAAAGTAGCCGAGAAACTTTAAGAACTTAGACGATTATAAGAAAATAGAAAGAACCCTTCAATGCTCTTCTACTCTGGCTCTGCACTGTCTCCTTCCATTCCTGGAACACAGAACGCATCACCCTCATCACAGGCTCTAAACTCCGTTTTATCATTGAATCCAACATGGTGAAGTTATTCTCCTGTTAGTTGCTCATCTCTTATCTCTACAACAAATGCTCAGTAGGGCAGCTGCTGCTCTTCACTGCTACTGTTCTAAGCACACAATTGTCAAAAGGAAAAAAAAAAGATTGAGAAAAATAGCCATGCTCACCATTCAACCATCCATGTGCATGCACACACACACACACACACACACACAGAGAGAGAGAGAGGGGGGGGGAGGGAGGCATATAACAACAGTTAAAAGAGTGAGAGAGAACATGAACTTGAAAGAAGTGAGGATTTGGAGGGAACAATAGGAAGAACATTTTATAATTACAAATTGTTTTTTTTTTAAGATAAAATAAATAGAGGTTGATAGGCATGTAAATAGTGCAACCAATATGGAATTGATAAGGTTCCCCATGAAAAATAAAAATAAAACTGCCATGTGGTGCAGTGTTACTACTTCTGAGCATACACACACTAGACTCCACAGAGATACCTGCTTTTGTCACAGTAGTGTAGAAATGGTGTGTCTAGATTTTGATTAACTGATACTGAAGATATGCTCCATATGAACAGTGGGACTTGATTCAAGCATTAAATAATCTTTTTTCAGGGAACTAGATGGAACTGGAAAACATATTAAATGTGCTGTCTTAGAAAGACAGATACCAGGGCTGGAGAGATGGTTCAGTGGTTAAGAGCACTGACTGTTCTTCCAGAGGTCCTGAGTTCAAATCCCAGGAGCCACAGGGTGGCTCACAACCATTTGTAGCTCTTCTGTGTCTGAAGATAGAGATAGTGTGCTCACATACTAGAGAGATAGAGAAAGAGATAGAGATAGAGACAGAGATAGAGGGGAGCGGAGGGGAGGGAGAGGGGGAGGGGAGGGGGAGGGAGAAGGAGATTGAGAGGCAGAGAGGCAGATACCACAAGTTCTCTCTCCTGTGCAGATATATACATCTGAAGTTCCAAATATGGGTAAAGGCCAGGAAGTTAGTCATGGGAGGAGGATAAAGCAGCTTCGGGACAGGGGTTAAAGTGGAAAGGGATATCTGGGTGAGGATGGTGGAGGGTACAGCTGGGAAAGAGAAGGGACAAGAGTAGCAGAGGGACCTCAAAGGACATGTGAATGAAATGGAGTGTTATGAAATGCCTTGAGGTTTTACTGTCACTTTGTAGGCTGATTTTTTAAGCATTATATTTTAAAAAGTGGATGAACAAGCAGACAGCTAAGATTTAAATTTAATTATAGAGCCTCAGAACTTTGACTTTTGCCACTAAAATCGTTGACTTGTGGAATTCAGGAAGCTTATGAAATGACTCAGGAGTCAGAACAAGGAGTTTCAATTCTGCTGTCAGAGTGAGAAGTTGTTGAAATGTCTTATGTAGAAGAATGATACAACTAAACTCATATTTAAGAAAGATGCTTTTGACAGCAAACTGAAGATTGCTTTTAAAGATGGAAAACCTTAGGGAGATCTACAGGATTTCACTGATCGATGCTGATAGTTGAAACTAGACACGGATACAGGATAGATTCTTTAGGACTATTAACTTGAGGGAATAGTAAGTGGAGTAAGACACTAAGGCTGATTCACAGGTACCTATGTACAATGGGTACCAGCAGGTTTAAGAAAAGGAATACTTCAGTGAATTTCGGTATCAGTGTGATTCACCACAAAGCCAGTTAGATACATTCAATATAGGGATGTAGCCTTGGGGGTTAGATTCTGGAGTTTCTTAGTAGCTAGATTAATATTGGAGCTATTGAAGAAAAGGATAGAATAGGAAGAATCAGGAAGTATGCAAGAAGCAGGCAGAAGGACCAGAGCTCATGAAGGAAAGGAAGAGAGAATAGTTAGCAGGTATATGGAGAATTTATTGTCAGTTGCCTAGAAAGAACTTGAATAGCCTACCCAAGTGCCTAATATATTCTCAAGAAGTAGTAGGCACCGAGAGATGCTGAATCAAATTACATCATCATTCAAAAGAGCTAATGTGTAAAGCCATCAGAGAAGTAGATAGACAAGCTGGAAAGACATAATGGGTTGATCAATACCATGTCATGCTTGGTATTAAATATGGTATATGATAAATTAGCAATAACGGATAGCAAGGTGCTGGGAAATGTCAAGGAGAAAAACGATGACAGATGAAATAAAGGGAAATGAAATATCTCATGAGGCTAATAGCTTATACACACATTTCCCCGCAAGGTCCCCAGTTTATTCAAAACATACCTCTATGGTTTTGCAACACACCGATATCTCTAGACACTGTCTAGATAGGGGCCAACATAGGCAAAAAGAGCTCCATTGTAGCTAACATGTTTTTCCATCACAATTCAGCCACATTTTGGTTAGGCATTATGATATAAATAAGAAAAAAGTAATTTCACGGCCAAAGTCAGTTTTCTCTGGCTGATTCTTAGAAGGCACGCAAGATCTTTTAGATTGATGTTTGGTTCATTGCAAATGGTATTTGTTTTCAATATAATTTATACCATAAGGTACCTGGGATTAAAGCAGACATGAAAAGATTTAGTAGAGCACACTTGTGGAGATCATTGTATATGTTTTTGTGTGACACGTTATCAATAGTTTGAACCTATAATGTGTGTAGGAGTAGATTATCACACTCACTCCTGTTATGGTTTCATAAACGCAGAAACTGAGATCCAGTGTTTGCCTGTTTTCCTGGTTCAGTAGAAGATCCTGAAATTATCCTGATTCAAAGCCAACTCATGTTCCTTTCCGTCGTTCTGCCTCCAATATTTCATTTTGCTGGCCAATCACTTACTAATGTTCATTTTGTGGTTAAAACTAAATCTTATACCGAGAGGCCTCTCCATCGTTTGATGTGACGCTGTATTAATATTTTTATATTTACAGTTGGAGTGAATCTGTATTATGCCGTTTTCTGAACTGAACAATCACACAGAAACTAAACTCAATAATGAAGCACTTACATATAGATTTTAATATGAAATAAATATAAAAATGTGATCAATATTTAATCTCTTACAAATAATGGGCTTATTTCCATTTCCTGGTGAGAAAAACCTCTGGAGACCCAGCCAGAGGCCAGCACCGATAACTGGGAAGGGAACACAGTTTGGTCAAGTATCTCCAAAATATGTCCTGTGATGTTCTCTCCGTTTATTACAAAAATTATTTAAAGTCAATGCAGCACACTTGTGTTCTCCTCTGCAATCTTCTGCACTCTCTTAGTCTTTGTTGGGTGTTTTTATTGACCAATAGGCATCGTTGATAGGACTTTTTAAGGTTTTTATTTATTTACTTTAACACTTTATATTAAACATCAGTGTTAAAGAACTTTTACATTTTAATTTTAGATAAAGCATAACGCCCTTACATGTTAACAGTTCGGCAAACAGACATTAATGTGATACACGATGGATATAAAGGGTTAACTAGAGTCTCTCGAGCCTAAGTCAAATAACTAGGTCACAGGTTTGACTTTTTTTTAAAAAAATGGTTGAATCTCTGTAATTCAAATGAAGGATAACTGAGTGTAGAGTAAACATATGACTAAGAGCTTTACCTCTCAGGTCTGCTCTCCACAGAGTGTGTGGAGATGGCAGAGTCTCTTGCATGCACATTCAGGAAAGAGTTTAGGTTTGAGTGTTTCTCAGAAACGGACAGCAGAAGTCTTTGACCAAATCCAACTTTTGAGTGTTAGTGGAAACAGGGCTTGCTTGATGCGTGGAGTGAGCTTAATGACTTTTTAACTTTCTAAACTAAGTTTTGGTTCAAAACGTAAGTCCCAGGAGGTCAGGAGGGAAATGAACGTGATGTCAGAACCATCCCATATTCAGACCGTAGCGACCAACAGGGAATGAAAGCATAGCAAGATGGCCACGCATGCTCAGATCCACACTAAACAGGGAAGGAAAGCATTGCAAGATGGCCACGCATGCTCAGATCCACACTATGCTTTCTTCCAAGAAGTAAAAATAAAATGGAAGGGTGTGAATAAAATCTGGAAAATAATTCAAATAAGACTCTGCTTGGGTGTATCAGTCCCGTCACCTGATTACAATATTATATTCTAGTGTTGCAAAATATTATTTGGAGAAATGAAACAAAGTACCCCTCCCTCTCCCCTACCCCCCCCCCCACCTCCTTCATTCTGTTACATCTGTCACAATAGTATGGGAGTATACAATTACTGCAATGAAAATTTCAATTAAACTGTGTTATATGCTCTAAAATTAATTTTGTTAAATGGTAAGTTAAAATAAAAATCATATTAATTTTTAAAAAAAGCGTATTTCTAAGGTGGTAAACCCATACTTATCGCTAACCTCCAATCATATGGCTGGTCATGCATCATTTTATTTAAGTTATGATGCTTATTGAGAGACAAATGGAAGCTCTATGTGAAAAACAAGACCTACTTAATTTTACCAATATTTGTAATATTGTGTGTTATGGTCGTACATTCAGGCTTGGGAATCAACAAAATATAACTTTAAACCCAATCTTACTAGACATATAAGGATCAGACATTTCTTAACATTTCTCTAAGATTCAGTTTTTCATCTTTAAATGGAGATTGTAGCACTATAGGGTAGGTGTTTGTGGTTCTATGTCTCTGTTTGTTTTGTACATAAGCTCTCGTGTGGCAAGTCTCCCTCTGTAGCTGATGTTCAACTTGAACTTCTCATCCTCCTGCCTCTACCTCCCAAGTTATGAGATTACAGGAGTGGGCCATCACATCTGACCTTACCGATGTTTGTCTGTTTCCCTATCTGACTGAGCACTGAACCCAGGGCCTTGTGATTTCTAAGCAAATACTGAACTCAATTTCAACCCCCCTTTTCTGTTTGTTGGTTTTCACTTTTGTTTTTAATATGTTAGACTTCTCCAAGCATTTATTAAGTACTCAACAGATATCATGTTAGTAATATGCAATTCATAATATAAAAGTCTGTTACTTTAGTGGAATGCTATAAGAACAGATACCTACCTAGAGACTGAAAAGGGCTCTCTTGAGTGGTGCACAGTAACCCCCTAGTAGGTTAATCATTGTGAAATATCACCTTATACAAGTAGCTTGCAAAGACCCAAGTCCTGTGATGTTAACACCGTCTTCCAGTGAGAACAGATTTTGTGTGTGTGTATAGGGTATGTGCGTGTGTGTGTGTGTGTGTGTGTGTGTGTGTGTGTGTGTGAGATGTGCATATTGCATGAACTGACATGCATATGTGCTCATGTACATGTGGAGGACCAAGATTGACATCAGCTGTCTGCCTGGGTCTTTCTCGACTTTTATTCCTTGAAGTAGAGTCTTTCAGTTGAAAGCCACACTTGCCAATTGGCTTGTCTACCTAGTTCATTTGTTTGAAGTTATCCCATCCCTGCCTTTTGAGTACTTGGGATTGCAGGTGGCAGCTACACCTGCCAAGGTCTTACATCAATTCTGGGAATCTAAACTCTGGTCCTCAAAATTGTATGGCAACCATGTTTATACACTGAGCAATCCTTCAGCCTGAGAAGATTTTTTTTTTAAGCCACAGTCTGCCTTCCATTCTAACTTGCTGCCAGAATATGCCAAGTAATGAAAACCTTTCGTGGAGATAATTGCTCACTACTGTCCAAAAGAATGAACATCACCATTACCTCTGCCAACAAGCTTTTCTACCTTGAATCTGTCCTTGGTCTTCATTCTCAATGCCACAGTATACACCATCATTTAGATGCTGTAGAATCCAATTAGAAATGCTTTCCTGTGTGCTGTGGAAAACCTATTGTTTGCTTCTTTGATTGTTGTGTGGGACACAGATGTTTAAAAATAGGGTGCTTAGGGTGGTGAGTTTATCTGTCAGTCTTCATGAGATGGGAAATGCCTCACACCAGGAAAAGTCCTTTCCGAGTTTATGCGAGCCAGTGATTCTAGAAGAGGTTAACAATTAAATAAGGAAGCAGTTACTCTCAGCAGGCCTTTCTGGACTTGCATAGAGTGAAGAGTACAAATGCCTGGATTCTCTCTTCTTGGGATGTGTGACAATTTGAATGAGACTGGCCCCAATAGGCTCATGTGTTCCAATATTTGGTTGACAGTTAGTGGAGATGATTACGAAGAATAATTAGAGTGTTCTTATTGGAGCAGGTGTGGCCTTGTTGAATAAAGTGTATCACGGGCAGTTGAATGTAAGATTTCAAAAGCCAGTGTCCCGCATGCACATGCACGCACGCGCGCGCGCACAAACACACACACACACACACACACACACCCTCCCTCCCTCCCTTTCTCCCTTTCTTTCTGCCTGCTCTCAGCAACTTCTCCAGCACCACCCAGGCCTGCTTTCTGCTATGCTCCAAGCCATAAGGATTGAAAATTAAGTTAGCCCTCCCCCTGCCCTAAATGCCTTCTTTTGATAAGAGTTGCCTTGGTAATGGTGTCTATTCATTAGCAAGAGAACAGTTACTAGGATGGGCTGGGATATGGATATCCATCCTCTTCTAGTATGGAAAACCTAAGTGTTAGAACACCAGACCTCCTATGGCTTGGTCCTCTGACTTTGCAACTTAAATTACACCTTTGTGCCTCCCAGTTCTCAGCCTTAAGAGATTTCTTTCCACCCTTTGTTTTCTACTTTTCCACACAGACAGATGATGGAGTGTCTCTTCCGTTTGATGGTTTCATGTGCAAACTAATGCTGTGACCCTTTGTACAGTCCCTCATGCTGTGGTGAGCCCCACCAATAAAATTATTTTTGCTACTACTTCATAACTGTAATTTTGCTATTGTTATGAATCATACTGTGAATATCTGCTATACAGAATATCCAATGTGACCCTTGTGAAAAGGTTGATTGGCCCCAGTGAGGTCTTGACCCATAGGTTGAAAACCACTACCTTGTACTGTGGTTATTTCTTTGAACTATTGAAGTAATACTAAATAAATGCTATTTCAAGTATCAAAAGATAAAGAACTCAACAATTTTAAAAATTATTTTAAAGTTGTTTCAGTTATAACAAACTACATTTTAAAAAGTCATTTCAATTTTTTCCTATAGATATAAAACTTTTATAAAATTAAAAGTTTAGTTTTTGAAATAATTTCTGGCAAGAAAGAACAAAAATAAATCACAGATACAATTTGCCTTGTATCTCAATTCTTCTCCTTCCCATGAAGCTATTGGCTAGGAAGACAAAATACTATATTATAGACAGAATTTAAGGGATGTCTCCTTTTCTTTTAAAGATCTCTTGCTTGATTTGTCAAGAATCAATCAGATTAAAAAGTAAAAATCATTCTAACCTCGTCTCAAATAAAGGAAACACTTAAGTGGACTGACATGATGCATTGTCTGCCATTTATACCCATCAGGCTGACATCCTGTCAATGTCATTCAGCATGAAGCCGAACTTTGAAGGCAGTTTGACGATGAGGCATGTATAAAGAGCCAGGGAACATGTGATGTGGGAGACGGATCTGAAGCGGAGCTCCAGGTAGGGCTGGGACTAAGCTGATGTCAGTACACATGGTGAGAGGTAAAATAGTGTTGGAGCAAACTTTATTCTAGGCGTGAGATTCCATCTGCCTGGTGTGGGGTGATTACTGGGAACTAGCATGCTGTCCACACTATGCTGGCCAATAGAAGCAAAAGGTTGTAAAGATGCTGTGTATGTGCAGAGATCTGCAGAAAATCTCTTAGAGCTAATAGCAGAAAACATTAGAATCTGTATGCCTACTTATGTTAATCTAAAAATAAATAGATTAAAATCTATCAGTAGTCAACACATGAGTGGATCCTGACACTCTCATTAGATCTGTTGTGTGTGCTTTTCAGTAGAGACAAAAATGGTTTTCATATATTTAGTAGGCAGCCTTTTGCCCTACCCCAAACAAGTGTTGTCAGTCTCTTTCCTTGAGAAGGGATTGCTTTCTCCCTCACCCACACCCTCACCCTATCTCTCTCCCTCTCCCTCTCTTTCTCTCCCTCCCTCCCTTCCTCTCTCTCTCTCTCTCTCTCTCTCTCTCTCTCTCTCTCTCTCTCTCTCTCTCTCTCTCTCTTTCTCTCGCTCATACTACATCTTGACCACAGTTTTTTCCCCACCCCCAATCCACTCCTCCTGTTTCCTGGGAAGAGATTTCTTTCATGTAGCAACACTTAAAATAGGTAAATCTGCTTATCCTGTGATATCCTAGTAGGTTGTAATGGTTTGGGTAAAGATCCCACAAAGTCCATGTGTTAAAGACTTTGGCATTGAAGGTGGGTTGTACTGGGAGAAGGTTGAACCCATGAGAGATACATCACAGTAGATGGTCTTTGGGTCAATGAGACATGCCCTCAGAGGGGTTTGTGGGATCTTGGTCCATTTCTTTTTCTCAGCTTTGCTTCCTGGCCATGCAGTAAGCACATGTTACCACCATAATGGACTTGCTGCCTGTAGTGGCTATTCCTGGTTGTCAGCTTGACTATATCTGGAATGAACTCTGACCTGGATCTTGGCTTGGAGATCTTGATGCATAATATCTATGAATCCCAGAACATTAAAACAGGAAGATCTCTGAATTCAAGGTCATCTGGGACAAAGCAAGTCCCAGATCCAGGTATGATGGGACACACCTTTAATGTGGGCCACACCTTCTGCTAGAAACCAACATAAGGACTTTGGAAGAATGTCTTGCCTTGTGGGACTGAGCAATCACTAGATCCTTGGACTTCCATTCACAACTGCTGCTAATCATTTTTGGAGCTGGACTACAGACTGTAAGTCACCAACAAATTTCCCTACTATATAGAGACTACCCATAAGTTGTGTCACTCTAGAGAATCCTGACTAATACACTGCCTCACCACAGCAGAGAGTTATAGGTGAACTGATAGATAGAGATAATCTGGGCTACGGGTAAGATTAAAATGTTCAACATTCAAACTAATTTCTTAAGTAATATGTTATTGTGATGGAAAGATGATTACAACACAGGGCTACCTGGCTCATTTCATAGTAAGCTGCTTGCTTATTTATTTATTTATTTATTTATTTATTTATTTATGAGACTAAATTTTGCCATGCAGGCTTGTTTGGCCTGGATCTCACTATATAGACTTGCTGTATAAACTTTTGTCCTTTGTGTCAATTCTATTGTTGAAAATGACCTCTTCATAAAATAGATGTCTTAGTAATAAAAATGATTTTATTTTAGTTTTTTACTCGCACACATTTTATTTCACTTCCAGTGTTTATTTGGTCAGAGGTTGCCATTAGAGACTCTTTGCTCATGCACCCTAATAATCTGAGCTTTCTGAAAAATGAAGGTCCCTAACTGTGGATGTGGCAGGGGAAACCCAGTTTATTCCCATTTTCAGTCCCTTAGAGCTCACATGGATGTGGTTGAGTCATTCTATGGACGTGCCAGGTAACTTGTATTGGTCCCTCCGTGCTTACCCCTTGACCCTTCCATTTCCTCTTCATCTGGGAGTGAGCTTGCCCTCAAGGATTTTCACTCGTGGGCTGGCTTGATGTCAGATGCTGTAGTATTTTATATTAATCCTGGTTACACTGCCAAACAGATCTCTGCAAAAAAGAGAAATAGTCCTTACTTCTATGGTAGAGGTCAAATTTTAACAATGAGTGAAATAGTAGTTACCTTACTCTTTCTAAAGAATCACACTAAGGAGGGTATCCCTTGAAAGGAGACTTTTGCAAAGGTATCTACTATCACACAATTTTTGAAATGGTTGAAACAGTCTAAATAAATTTATCATTTTTTGTTTTTTGTTTGTTTGTTTGTTTGTTATGGGATAGGGTTTCTATGGCTGGATTCAAACTCACAGAGATCCAACTGCCTCTATGTCCCACGTCCTGGGATTTAAAGTGTATACCACCACTGCCTAGGTAAATTTCTCATTTTTAAAAAGCCAAGGTTCATATCCTGGCTGTTAGATCATTTAATAATACAATTTCTAATGTAGTTAAAATATTTCAGTAGGCTTAAAAGCTACATATCAAAATCAAAATGGTCCATATTACTCTGTGAGACTACTAGTTGAGATTGGGGAAGATGAAAATTTAAGTTTACAAGTAACTTTTTAACAAGCTCTGAACAACTTTGGAGACAGGATTGAAAATCACAAGCCTTTCAGTGCAGAAAAAATGAACACATTTTCATTCAGCTGTGTCTGTCATTGTTTGGGGTCTTTAACAATGGCATCTGTCATTCCAAAGTATTACAATAAGCAGAACTTCCAAACATATCTCTACATATATATATACAAATCCAACCAACCAACCAACCAACCAACCAACCAACCAACCAACAAAAAACAAAATTCAAAATAGAAAGAACCTATATCTTTCTATCACAACACTGTAGGCTGGCCATCATTAGCTCGCAGCATTGTTATGTGGGTAAAAATACACTTTTATATATTGAGCCACGGTGATTTTAGTGTTTAGTTACAGCAGCTATTCTGTCTTGATCAATATCTGCATTGGCACTCTGAGATGTGCTATAATTATAACATCCCCCATAGGCACACCAAATAAATGGCATTGGTTTAACTCGCGGCCAGCAGAGAATGAGGTTCAAGCCTTGGAAGCTGGATGTCTGTAAAGCTCTCCTGTGCCTCAGCAGCTTCAGTAGAGCTGTTGTGAGACGATGTGAAAGGCAATCCACACAGCTACCGAGTTCGTCGTTCTGGGGCATGTAGAATATTAGGGTGTTGGCCACAATACAAGCAAGAAAGAGATGCACCCCCAGGGGCTTGGAGGGTCGACAGTTCAGAGATCAAGGATCTTACATGGTTGAAATGCTGATTAATTTCAGATCCAGAAGAATAATTTTTAAAAAAGAAAAAAGGCTTTGAGCGGCAAAGGATTCTCCAACATTTCAGCCCCTCAGCAAACATCAGACTATAAGAATAAGGAGATAGTTTTCTACCCTGGCATGTTGTTTCAAATAGCCTTGAGGTGTCTGCCACTAAATCGAAGGAAAGGCATGGGAACTGGGAAACAAAGAGTAAGGCCAACTCAGTAACTGTCCAATATATACCTTGACAATGAGAAGGATATAGAAGCAAACATATCCAGTCCTTACTATGGAAAGTCTTAAGAAACTGCATTGTTAAAGAAACTATGACTCAGGGTAAAAAGGAGGAGGAAGAAGAGGTGGAGGAGAAAGATGAGGAGGGAAAAGAGGAGGAGTAAGAGGAAGAGGAGGAGGAAGAGGAGTTGGTGGAGAAAGAGGAGGAGGTACTCTCAAGCCAGAGAAGTGGCTGAGTAGCTAAGGGTGTTTGCTGCCAAGCCCAAGAACATGTGAGTTCAATCCCAGACCCACATGGTAGAAGAGAAAATAAATTCCATCAAATTGTTCTCTGATCTACATAAACACAACATGGCATAAGCCCTTCCCCAGGAAATAAGTATATATAATTTTTAAAATTAAAAGAAGAAAAATAAACTTGGTGAAAGCAGCTGTAGTGATTATTCCTGGTTGTCAACTTAACTATATCTGGGATGAACTACAATCCAGAATTGGAAGACTCACCTGTGATCCTAATCTGGAGGCTGAGAGATACAAGTTTCTGACCTGGATCGTGGCTTGAAGATCTTGAGGCATAGTGGCTATGAATCCCAGAAGATTAAGACCAGGAGATCTCTGAGTTCAAGGTCATCTAGGACAAAGCAAGTCCCAGATCCAGGTGAGGTGGCACACAACTTTAATCTGGGATACAACTTCTGCTGGAGACCTACATGAGGACATTGGAAGAAGGAAGATTTATTCTCTCTTCTCCTGCTTGCCTTGTGGTACTGAGAAACTGCTAGATCCTTGGACTTCCACCCACAGCTGCTGCTGACTATTGCTGGGGAGTTGGACAACAGACTCCAAGTCAACAACAAATCCCCTTACTTTATAGAGACTACCCATAAGTTCTGTGACTCTAGAGAACCCTGACTAATACAGAAGTTGGTACCAGAAGTGGGGTATTCCTGTAACAACTCAATGTTTTGGGGAGGACTGTTGGGAGGACTTTGGAACTTTGTGCTAGAAAATTAGTTTGGTGTTAAGAAACATTCCTCTATGGCCTCTGCATCAACTTCTGCTTCCTGGCCTGCTTGAGTTCCAGTCCTGACTCTAAATAAACCCTTTCTTCCCAACTTGCTTCTTGGTCTTGATGTCTGTGCAGGAATAGAAACCCTGTCTAAGACAGCAGCCAAGCATCACAATTTCAATGCATTTTCTTAATTAAATCAGGGAGATAAAAATGTGTGTCTAATTGGAAGTAAAATGTCCACCAGAAGGATTTAACCTTTTTCTAGCTCATTCTCTGCCATGTATACCCCCTTTCTGAATACAAGTTTTTATTGTAGTACACTGGATAGACAACATAGGCTACCAGGTCTAGGGCTGTGTATAAAATTTGCAGATTCTAAGACAAAATAAAAGACAAAATCACTTGTTTAATAAAAAGCAGAGCACATATATGATTGAAAGAGTTAAGATGTATATTTCCTTTTCTCCTAAAGAATGTTTTTTTTTTTTTTAACTTTTGGACATGCATATTACATGTCCATTCTACATCCCCAGGAGTTCAGTATCAGGTAGACCAGAGAAACCAAAACAAACACACCCTAGATACCCTGGGCTTAGAGCTAGAATCAGAGGCTAATGATGACAATGTGAATGACTGAATTAATTAATTAATTAATTAATTAATTAATTGTGAATTTAAAGAAAGAAATTTTCATTCACAAAGACTTTTTTTTTCAGGGCAGAGTCATACTACATATTCTAGCCACTCAGGGTTTGGTATAGTCTGTAGTTAGGTTCTCTACAATGGAACTGTACAAAATGCAAACAGATGTTCAATGTCCGACCAGTAGATGTTGCAGATTATCCATGTCCAATCATATTAGGGCAGTGAAAGGCCTGTGATTAGACAGAAAAAAGGAGGCGGAGATAGGAATGTGGGGGGCAGAGGTCACAAGAGGAGAAAAGATGAAATCAGATAGCTTTGGAAGTAGACCTGTGTGGCATCTACTAGCCAAAAGAGCTAAGTTTTTATAAGGTTAGAAATACTGGGTGTGGCAGTGGTGGTGCATACCTTTACTCCAAGCACTTGGGAGGCAGAGGCAGGCAGATTTCTAAGTTCGAGACTAGCCTGATCTACAGAGTGAGCTCCAGGACAGCCAGGGCTACACAGAGAAACCCTGTCTTGAAAAATCAAATATATATATATATAACGCTTTATCTTAACCAATTGACTGAAATTACTGAATGGCATCTTGTAAATTGTAATATTATTTATACATAAATCTGATTGGCTAATTAAGCTTTAAGAGCTTTGATTTTGCTGGGTAATTAGTAGGTGAAGAGGCAGATTGTGGGATGTGGCATGGTAGTGAGAGGAACTCAAGGGTCCCCTGCTAGAGAGATGGCTAACTGAGGGATCGCTGAGTAAGATGGCCCAGCACAGGCCCTATGGCCCTGCAGGGCTGGAGTGTTTGCCGGCCTAGAGACCAGCAGATCCAGAGAGTTGGCAGCAGCGTGGTCAGAACCCGCAGAGAATTGGCTGGTCGACTTCTTTAATATTTCACGCAACAGTAGAAACCTCCTCTAAGATTTTAACTCATTAGTCCCTTATCTGACAGGCATATACAGAAGAATCAGAAAAGGACTCCCCTCCCCAAAGGAGTTATTGAACAACAATTTTAAAAAGATCTGTATAAAAAGAATACAGATGGAATGCAGTCACTGATAAGTGGATATTAGCTCAGAAGCTCTGAGTACCCAAAACACAATTCACATATCACATGACTCCCAAGAAGAAGGAAGGAGAGTTCCCTGGTCCTGGTCCTGGAAAGGCTTGATCTAGCATTGTAGGGGAGTACCAGGACAGAGAAGTAGGAGGGGTTGGGTCGGAGAACAGGTGGAGGGAAGAGGGCTTATAGGACTTTTGGGGAGGGGGAACCGGGAAAGGGAAAATCATTTGGAATGTAAACAAAGAATATAGAGATTTAAAAAAAAAGATCTGTGTATCAGGAAGTGCTTTCAACGATACTGATATCTGGGGAAGTGGGAGAGGGGTTTGGTCAAATGTTAATTCCACACAAACAAAAGAAACTTTCCCTCCCGCTCAAACAACTTTTAATTCAAGGACTTATCATGGCGTGGAGGGGCTCACACAAGACAAGGCAAGGCAGAGATAATAACCTGACTTTGTAGACCCCGTGGACCTATGGGATCTGTTAGGTTTGTGAAGATTTTCATGGCATGAATCACTGGCCATCACCAGTCGATTATGGCATCTGCTGACTGTGAAACTTAACAGTTGCACTTTTAGTATGTGGTAGGCCAGGCTAGCTGGAGGAACAATTATTCCTTAAATCCTGTATGTCTCTGAAAAAGCCTTCAGTAATAGCTCACAGGCCCCCTTCACCGCAGAGTCTCAGTCCTAATAAGAACACGTTGTTTATTCCCTGGCCCACAATATGCATCATGGTTATCCATGTATTTGCTAAGTATTTCTTCATTGCCTACCTTGTGCAGTGTTTCCATGCGATTTTCTTCTTCACTCTCACTAAGCCTTGTGTCTCTTAGAACTGAACAGAAGAAAGGGAAATAAATGTAGGAATCACAGCCAGTCACTTAATATTGTAACCACTTCAGACTCTTTCCAGTTGGTTCCTGCCCTGCCCTCTGGGACCACCAGAAGAAAATGCCCTATTTCTAGGCTGAGTCTTGTGTGCATGTAGAGTTCCAAGGTGGACAACCTCTGACCATTCCTTAGGCATCTATATTTTGAGACTTCCTTTCACTTTCCTGGTATTTACCAAGTAGTCGAGGCTGCTTGATCAGCAGACCTTTGGGATCTGCCTATCTGTGGATTGAGATCAGGCCTTTGTCCTCCTGTGTCACACACTGTACTGACTGAGCCATCACCCAGCCCAAGTCTTTCTTGCCCCAGGCAGTGGGATCTTTGCAACACAACAACCCCCATTTTCTTCTTAATTAGTCTGACATTTTGGCATTTGCCATTGTCAACTTGACAGATGCTAACATTCGAATCCGTGTGACATGTAGCCAGGCTTACAGGACTATTTTCTAGATTAGTGATTGATGTGGGAGGTTCTATCCGACTGGGGCAGTGCTGTTCCTAGGAAGATAGTCCTAGATTATGTAGGAAAGCAAACAGAAGGAGCCAGGGGATCAAGCTCATCAGTAGTGTTCCTTGCTGAGTTTTGTGTCAGTTCCATGTTTCTTGTCTTGGGACCTTGTTTTCTTTCTTGTCTTACCCTTGGCTCCCTAAGGGCAGATGGTAAATATAAGCTGAAATAGATCCTTTTCTTCCCAAATTGCTTTTTCCTCCCCAAGTTGCTTTTTCATTCTTTTTAGAACAACAATGGAAACCAAAGTAAGACCTTCTCCCTTCCTCCCTGCATCCCTGACTTCTGCATAGAAACATCTCCTCGAGATGGACTCTTTGGCCTTGGTATTTGTAGCCATCCTCTTCATTCCTAACTTCTGACCTATATTGTGACTGACAGTTCTATGTATTTACTGCGAATGTAGCTGACATAGGCTTTATACCTAGGTCCACAAACTTTGTCTAATGGCCAGCTACTGCTCTGACTCCACCATCCCAGCAACCTGCCTCTGAGCCTTCTCTTTCCAAATCTTAATCCAAGATAGAATAGCTTGGCTTAGCTAATCAGCTTTCCTGAACTAACTATGTTTAATATCCAACACAGACACTGTTGAAAAGAAAATGAACAGCTTTAAAAAAAAAGATGAGGATTTAGTGGACAATTTCCTAGTAAGGCTAGTATTTAAGAATTAAACTCAAAGGAAAGAAAAGAACATGGATCTAGGGGTCATGTCGTTTTGACTTATTTCATTTGTTTGCTCCAACATAGTGCTATGCACATTAGAAGCACTCAGTAAGAGCTTGTTTATGGGTTGCTCCTTTATTATATCTAAAAAATCATAATTTTGAGGTGAAAACATGGCTCTGTAGTTAAGAGCACCAGCTGCTCTCCCGGAGGACTTGGATTGAATTCCCAACACCCGAATGGTATCTGACCATCATCTGTAACTCTAGCTCCAAAGGATCCAACATTCCTTTCCTAGCCTCTGTAAGGCATCGGGCATTTACATGGTATATAGACATGCAATAAGGTAAGGCATATATGCATATAAAATTAAATAATAATTTAAATAAACACGCATCATCTTAACAAATCTTAAGGTGATCAAGCTTGTCAGGCATTCTCCCTTATTCCTAGCTAGCATTAGCTGCTATGACTTGCTATCCAAATGATTATATTCCAAGTCCCTCTTTGCCACGTTTCATCACAGGAGTGACAACTCTGAAGTGGCTGAGGGAATGCAGTGCCTATTCATAAAAATGTTTCAGGTAAAGGACTTCAAGTTCCTTCCAGCTGTTATTTAAATCTCTGCTGTTATCTCCAGCAGAACATAAAACATCTAGGTCCCATATTGAACCAGCACCGGCCGAGCCGCAAGACAGGGCATTGAGAGTAAAATTAGTCACCTCAGAACCCTTTACTCAAGTATTCTGTTTGCCCTTCCCCCCATCTCTCTAAACTTTGCATAATTAGAACTCACAGTTACATGCATGTTAAGAGAATTAAATGCAACAGGCCAAAGCTTTGGACCCCATGCTGTGGACACAGATCTCTGAGTAGTTGACACAAATTAAAAATTGGACACTTTGCTCCTGCAAGCATCTTATAAATTTTATCATTAAAAAAATGCCAAGCTGGTTGCCATGGAGATGATTATGATGTCACAGAGGATGATGACTTCTCATAATCTATAAGCAGCGAGAGCAGATGTGCTTGTAAGAAACAAAGATCTTGTTTCCATACAAATGTTTCTCAAAATAAAACACAATGGGAGAAAAATACCCAGAGCACATAATGTGAAGAAAAAGAATTGCTTCTAAATAGAATGTTTTACAAAGTTTCCCATAAAGCCTCAGCTGTTCCTCCAAGTACAACCAGCTTGAACATGGATAGCAGACCTGAAATTACAGTATTCACAAAATTAGCATGCAGCCTGCATAATCTCTCCTTTCAAAGGCTTCATGCATACTTTATGTGTGCACAATCATAGAAGCAGGTAATGAGAGCGATTCTGACTCCCCCTTTGTTATTATTGTACTTTAGCTGGATAAGACTTAATAAAAAATGCTTTGTTAAAAATAAATCTAAGCAATAATTTATTAATTCTGTTGAAAAGATCTTTTGGCTCTTACTATGGGTCTTACTGAATGCTTTCTCTAAAACACATCTTCCCATAGTTATGGAATACAGCTTCTTTTAGTAGAAAACCAAAATCTCTTAGTAGGGACAAAATGTAATTTTTTTGTTATTACACACCACACTTAATTCACTTTAATTATTAGAGTATTTACAGTGATAATCAGTCTATGAGCATCAGCTTCTGAAATGCAATTGTTATGATAAAATGTATCAAATGAATGGATTGTTTCAAAATATAGTAAATCATTTCCATTACATCTCCTTATATCTTCATGGTCATGGATACTCTATTAAATTAATTCACTCAAATCTCTCTTTTCTCTCTCAATATTTTCAAATATTTCTTAGAAATAATCAGAGTTTATATAATAAAATGAGTTAATTATAATAACATACTTTGTCTTTGCAATAAAACCATCCAAAATACCTAATTCGTGTGACATGAGTATGCCAACAAAATTTCAATCTCTCCTATAACTAAATGAAAGCTATACATAGTAGAAAAGAGATGAATCAGCTGTTTTGATAATTTCCCTTAAAGGAAAACTCCCATAGGATACTTTAAAAAAAATAGCAACAAGGAAGATTAGGACCAAGACAAGTTAAGCTTGAGTCCTGAATTTCTATTAGAAATCTATATAGTTTACGTTGAAATAAGCATTTCGATTAGTTCTGTGTTCATTGAGAAACACAAAGTACTAGAAGAATTACATTAAAAGCAAAACAAAAAAAGGGTGAGAACTAAATGCTTACTGTGTTTTCCAGTATGGCTTAAAAGAAATTGAGACTAGTCAACAGGTGCTTCTGAAAGCTCAAACTTTAATTCTCGTTTTAGTTCAGTGACCATATTGAAGTCATATACTATTTTAAGACATAAGCTCACTTTTTAAAAGCACATCACACAATTAACGTATCCTAAGTGGACAGTAGTATTTGAGTCATATACTGTGAATTAAAACATTCCAATCAGTCATAATGTCTGAAAAAGAGGACTCAGAAATGCAACCAATAGGATGTTTAAAAATACTAGAAAGATTGAGGAGAAACTAAACTCATGATTGTTTCAGGAGTACAGAAGGCAGAAATGGCTGGGCTATTATAAGCTAAGTGCAAAGGACATCACAGGAGATAAATAGGCTTCTGAATTTAGCCAAAGAGAAGAGAAACGGCATCAAATAAGCTGTGAACTTCACAATATTGGAATATTGTGTTTAGGAAGAGTATCATGTCTATGAAAACTTTGATTAATAAAGGTAGTACAAAATCTGTATTAAGCATTGTATTCTAAGAAAGAAGGAGGAGAAATGAGGAAGGAAGGAAGTCAAAATAAAGACATACTATCTTTCTCTTTGATGGCTCTTAGAGTACAAAAGAACATGAGAAAATATATTGTATTTTCAGATAAGGGAGAATGCTATTGACATGGATAGCAAGTTAGTGAGCTAGTTAAGTTCACATTTGTAATTTCTGATATCGGCATAGTCCAGCTGCAGAAATAAAAATGGACTGTGCAGATGAGTTAGTGGAGTGGAAACTGCAGGTGAGCAGGGGTGAGAAACTGGGAGGCTGGTCTCTGTATGCTTTTCTTTTTCCTTTATTTTTTCTTTTCTTATCTCTTTTCTTTTTTCTTTTCTTTCCTCATTTTTCCCTTCCTTCCTTCCCTTCCTCGTTTCTTTTCTCTCTTTTCTTTCTTTCTTTCTTTCTTTCTTTCTTTCTTTCTTTCTTTCTTTCTTTCTTTCTTTCTTTCTTTCTTTCTTTCTTTCTTTCTTTCTTTCTTCTCTATCTCTCTCTCTCTCTCTCTCTCTCTCTCTCTCTCTCTCTCTCTTCTTTCTTTCTTCCTTTCTTTCTTTTGTATCTATGCTTTGACTGCATCTAAATACCTTTGACAAACTTAGCTAGTTTAATGATTCCTAATAAGGACAAAGAAAAACCAGTTTTTACTCTAGGGTAATGACAACTTATTTGACGAATTGTTCTAAACTGGATCAGTTCATTTTAACACATGAGGCCTTGCCAAGCCAGGACCTAACTGAGGTCTAAATTAAACCAAAGCAAAATAATGATAATAATGATGAATAGTAGTAGTAGTAGTCATAGTAGTAGTAATAGTAGTAGTAGTAATACAAAATGAACCCAAGAAAACACAACCCCAAAACTACATGTGACATATTTTATAAGTAATGCTGCATTTTGAAAATGAACTACCACAAAAAGAAGGGGATGTGCCCTGCTCCATGTAGAAGAAAATGTGTTTCTCATCTTTCCAAATTAACTGCTAAAAATGACCTTATCTATTTTGAGAAAAAAATAAGACAAATACTGATAAGAAAATCTATAGAAAAATAAGGTACAAAGCAATGATCAGCTTTTATGTTACCACCATCACAAACTATAATAGCAGACTGAAGAGAGGGCTCAGCGATTAAGAGCAGCACTGTTTGCTCCTCCAAAGGTCCTGAGTTCAATTCCCAGCAACCACTTGGTGACTCACAACCATCTGTAATGGGATCTGATGCCCTCTTTTGGTGTCTGAGAAGAGTAACAGTGTACTCACAGACATTAAATAAATAAATAAATAAATAAATAAATAAATCTTAAAGACAAACAAAAACAAAAATCAAAAAAGAAAAAGAAAAAGAAAAACTATAATATCTTCGAATTACGCTGAGTAAGAAGGCCATTTGCCAAAGTGCTAATCAGGCTGCTTGTTGCTTATTTTAAGAAAAAAGCATAAAACTCACCAGGGTGCAGCATTATTCCGGACTTGAAAGATACAATGTTACCTCATATCGTACTTTCCCAAAACATGTGGTGAGATAACTTCACTTATCTATATGTATTTGTAACAATGAAGAAGTAGGATTAAGAAATATGTACGCTGTGAAATAACCCAGTAGATAACTCCATTTGACCCTATCCTTTTAGATTGAATGGTCATGATCATTTTCCACCCGTGATATCATTGTCATTACACTCTAAGTCAAATTTTAAATTTGTAGCACTAAGACACAGGGGACCATACACACACAAATCACATGCTCACATGTGCAGGCACACACACACACACACACACACACACACACATTCTCAAGTGTTTGAAATTATTATAAGCATTGGTGGTATAATTCTAACAGTTTTCTATTTACTTTTTATAACGAGAATTTCTTGGATAATTTACCTCCTTGACTCTTAATTCTTTTCATTATGTGCATAAGTGCTTATATTCATTTTGTTATTCTCTGAATTTACTGTGATTTAGTTTTATAGAGCGTGTTGGTGAATGAATCAATCAACAATTTCAAAGACTAGCCATAAATCAATCTTGTATAATTCAATCAAAGAACCACTAACAGTCACTTAAAATGAACTATGGCTAAAGTGTATCTTTTAACTTTTAAGAAAATGTATGTCCATTAGTTCACTCACTCACTCACTCACTCACTCACTCACTCACTCACTCATTCATTCACTGCTCAGGTGCAGTAGCCATGAGGCTCCTCTCACAGGATGCCAATGAGGTTAATATCTTTTGATTTTGCCGTCCTAGGTAAGTGTGGAGAAAGAGGAACACTCCTCTACTGCTGGTGGGGTTGCAAATTGGTACAACCACTCTGGAAATCAGTCTGGCGGTTCCTCTGAAAAATGGGCACCTCACTTCCAGAAGATCCTACTATACTACTCCTGGGCATATACCCAGAGGATTCCCCACCATGTAATAAGGATACATGCTCTACTATGTTCATAGCAGCCCTATTTATAATTGCCAGATGCTGGAAAGAACCCAGGTATCCCTCAACAGAAGAGTGGATGCAAAAAATGTGGTATATCTACACAATGGAGTACTATTCAGCCATTAGAAACAATGAATTCATGAAATTCTTAGGCAAATGGATGGAGCTAGAGAACATCATACTAAGTGAGGTAACCCAGACTCAAAAGGTGAATCATGGTATGCACTCACTAATAAGTGGATATTAACCTAGAAAACTGGAATACCCAAAACATAATCCACACATCAAATGAGGTACAAGAAGAAAGGAGGAGTGGCCCCTGGTTCTGGAAAGACTCAGTGAAGCAGTATTCGGCAAAACCAGAACGGAGAAGTGGGAAGGGGTGGGTGGGAGGACAGGGGAAGAGAAGGGGGCTTACGGGACTTTCGGGGAGTGGGGGGCTAGAAAAGGGGAAATCATTTGAAATAAATTATATCGAATAAAAAAAATTAAAAAAAAAATGCCGCCATCTTATGCCTTTACTCCAAAGGTAGAAAATAAAACTCAGTGGATCAGGATATCTCATCTCCTTTTAGCCTTAATTCTGCTACTAATGAGATGGTTAATTAAGAGGTATCAAATCATTTCAATTATAAGAGACTTATTATATGGCCACAATTTTATGACAGAATCCTACTCCTTCCAGCTCCCTACTCTGTTCATGTGATAGCACCATTCCTTTACGTCACATATAAAGGAGAAAGGTTAAGATTAATAAGACAACCCAGCCAGAATGAAACAGTTAAGGACAGAGTCAGAATTTGAACACAGGTCTTCTTTGGCATCTAGGACTATTCTTTATAAAATTAGAACTTGCAGATACAACCCCTCCTCCTGTCCCTTACATTGAAGTTATTCTCAAAATGATGTCTTTTCTATTTTTGTAAAATTTCCACATGTAAGCAAATGATGGATATTATTTCCTGTGTTATAGATTAATCAAAATTATAATCTAAAATTCTTTCAAAATTGATTCATTTCACTCAACTCTATATATACATAAATATTTTACAAACATATACATAAATATATACAAACATAAAATCATATGCACCTCTGTCTCATGGAATGGCTTAGATTTCCATGTTTTACAGCAATGAGCTTTACATCACAGCTATTATTGGCAGATTTATGACCTCATTGACTCACAGATCTTCTATGTAATGCTGTTTACATATAATATAGATCATATATATATTATATATCTGTTTTACATATACATGTATATATAGACAGAGCAAGAGAGGTACATAATAGATATGTATTTATTGATAAATGCTGTATATGTAGATGTGATATAGTATCAAATATATATAGTATGAAATAGTAAATCACATCAGTGTACTGTAATACACAGTAACAGCACACCAGTACACCTAATTTATCTATTCTCTTGGCTTCAATTCTTGTTTTTTACTCCCATATATACTCCATGGGAAATAAAACTGTGTTTATAATTTTTATGAGAACCAGAAAATGCATATATCTCTGAAGTAAAAGTTTATTTTTAAATTATTTTTATTCTGTGGTAACATATTTTTCTTCATTTTCTTCAATTTATTTCCACATTCTGGTGATAAATCAATAAATATAGAACCCACTGATAGGTTTAGCTAGGCAACCGAAAAATGCTGTTCTGCATGTATAATTTTCACACTGCTGTAACACTTCAATTTTTTTGATATTTCAGTAGGAATGAGTGGGAACCTGGGACAGAAGGATAGTGCAGTTTAGAAAGTTTTCAGACAATGAAAGATGCAACTATGTAGCTATCATGTTGTCAGGGATATATTAAACATGTGGTTGCTTAGTAACAGATAACATGCATATGAACTATGGTTTCTTGGCTGATGTCTTATTGTGAGATAATACTAGGAAGAAACTGGATATGGATTTTTAAGTAAGCAAGTCACAGTTTGAAGTGATGTTACAAGCTTATATTAAAGGATTCTTATGCCCAGCTAGCACTTTTTTTTTTTTTTTTTTTTTTTTAAAAACAAAAAGTGCTTTTTATTTTTAGTTTTGAGGGATGGAAAGCATCTTTTTATTATGAAGTATAACTCTTTTTTTTTTTTTTTGTCTTTTTTTTTTATTTGATATAATTTATTTACATTTCAAATGATTTCCCCTTTTCTAGCCCCCCCCCACTCCCCGAAAGTCCCGTAAGCCCCCTTCTCTTCCCCTGTCCTCCCTCCCACCCCTTCCCAGTTCCCCGTTCTGGTTTTGCCAAATACTGTTTCACTGAGTCTTTCCAGAACCAGGGACCACTCCTGCTTTCTTCTTGTATCTCATTTGATGTGTGGATTATGTTTTGGGTATTCCAGTTTTCTAGGTTAATAACCACTTATTAGTGAGTGCATACCATGATTCACCTTTTGAGTCTGGGTTACCTCACTTAGTATGATGTTCTCTAGCTCCATCCATTTGCCTAAGAATTTCATGAATTCATTGTTTCTAATGGCTGAATAGTACTCCATTGTGTAGATATACCACATTTTTTGTATCCACTCTTCTGTTGAGGGATACCTGGGTTCTTTCCAGCATCTGGCAATATAAATAGGGCTGCTATGAACATAGTAGAGCATGTATCCTTATTACATGGTGGGGAATCCTCTGGGTATATGCCCAGGAGTGGTATAGCAGGATCTTCTGGAAGTGAGGTGCCCAGTTTTCGGAGGAACCGCCAGACTGCTTTCCAGAGTGGTTGTACCAATTTGCAACCCCACCAACAGTGGAGGAGTGTTCCTCTTTCTCCGCACCCTCTCCAACACCTGCTGTCTCCTGAATTTTTAATCTTAGCCATTCTGACTGGTGTAAGATGAAATCTTAGGGTTGTTTTGATTTGCATTTCCCTAATGACTAATGAAGTGGAGCATTTTTTAAGATGCTTCTCCGCCATCCGAAGTTCTTCAGGTGAGAATTCTTTGTTTAACTCTGTACCCCATTTTTTAATAGGGTTGTTCGGTTTTCTGGAGTCTAACTTCTTGAGTTCTTTATATATATTGGATATTAGCCCTCTATCTGATGTAGGATTGGTGAAGATCTTTTCCCAATTTGTTGGTTGCCGATCTGTCCTCTTGACGGTGTCCTTTGCCTTACAGAAACTCTGTAACCTTATGAGGTCCCATTTGTCAATTCTTGCTCTTAGAGCATACGCTATTGGTGTTCTGTTCAGAAACTTTCTCCCTGTACCGATGTCCTCAAGGGTCTTCCCCAGTTTCTTTTCTATTAGCTTCAGAGTGTCTGGCTTTATGTGGAGGTCCTTGATCCATTTGGATTTGAGCTTAGTACAAGGAGACAAGGATGGATCAATTCGCATTCTTCTGCATGCTGACCTCCAGTTGAACCAGCACCATTTGTTGAAAAGGCTATCTTTTTTCCATTGGATGTTTTCAGCCTCTTTGTCGAGGATCAAGTGGCCATAGGTGTGTGGGTTCATTTCTGGATCTTCAATCCTGTTCCATTGATCCTCCTGCCTGTCACTGTACCAATACCATGCAGTTTTTAACACTATTGCTCTGTAGTATTGCTTGAGGTCAGGGATACTGATTCCCCCAGATTTTCTTTTGTTGCTGAGAATAGTTTTAGCTATCCTGGGTTTTTTGTTGTTCCAGATGAATTTGATAATTGCTCTTTCTAACTCTGTGAAGAATTGAGTTGGGATTTTGATGGGTATTGCATTGAATCTGTATAGTGCTTTAGGCAAAATGGCCATTTTAACTATATTGATTCTACAGATCCATGAGCATGGGAGGTTTTCCCATTTTTTGAGGTCTTCTTCCATTTCCTTCTTCAGAGTCTTGAAGTTCTTGCCATACAGATCTTTCGCATGTTTGGTAAGAGTCACCCCAAGATACTTTATACTGTTTGTGGCTATTGTGAAGGGGGTCATTTCCCTAATTTCTTTCTCAGCCTGCTTATCCTTTGAGTATAGGAAGGCCACTGATTTGCTTGAGTTGATTTTGTAACCTGCCACTTTGCTGAAGTTGTTTATCAGCTGTAGGAGCTCTCTAGTGGAGTTCTTTGGGTCACTTAGGTAGACGATCATGTCGTCTGCAAATAATGATAGTTTGACTTCCTCCTTTCCAATTTGTATCCCTTTGACCTCCTTATGTTGTCGAATTGCCCGAGCTAGTACCTCAAGTACAATATTGAAAAGATAAGGAGAAAGGGGGCAGCCTTGTCTGGTCCCTGATTTCAGTGGGATTGCTTCAAGTTTCTCTCCGTTTAGTTTGATGCTGGCTACCGGTTTGCTGTATATTGCTTTTACTATGTTTAGGTATGGGCCTTGAATTCCTGTTCTCTCCAAGACTTTAAGCATGAAAGGATGCTGAATTTTGTCAAATGCTTTTTCAGCATCCAATGAAATGACCATATGATTTTGTTCTTTGAGTTTGTTTATGTAGTGGATTGTATTGATGGATTTCCGTATATTGAACCAACCCTGCATTCCCGGGATAAAGCCTACTTGATCATGGTGGATGATCGTTTTGATGTGTTCTTGGATTCGGTTGGCAAGAATTTTGTTGAGTATTTTTGCATCGATGTTCATAAGGGAAATTGGTCTGAAGTTCTCTTTCTTTGTTGGATCTTTGTGTGGCTTTGGTATCAGCGTAATTGTGGCTTCGTAGAAGGAATTGGGTAGTGTTCCTTCTGTTTCTATTTTGTGGAATAGTTTGAAGAGTATTGGTGTTAACTCTTCTTTGAAGGTCTGGTAGAATTCTGCACTGAAACCATCTGGTCCTGTGCTTTTTTTGGTTGGAAGACTTTCTATGACTCCTTCTATTTCTTTAGGCTTTATGGGACTGTTTAGATGGTCTAGTTGGTCCTGATTTAATTTTGGTATTTGGTATCTGTCAAGGAAATTGTCCATTTCCTCCAGATTCTCCAGTTGTGTTGAGTACAGGCTCTTGTAGTAGGATCTGATGATTTTTTGGATTTCCTCAGTTTCCGTTGTTATGTCTCCCTTTTCATTTCTAAGTTTGTTAATTTGGATACTTTCTCTGTGCCCTTTGGTCAGTCTGGCTAAGGGTTTATCTATCTTGTTGATTTTCTCAAAGAACCAGCTCCTAGTTTTGTTGATTTTTTGTATGGTTCTCTTTGTTTCTACTTGATTGATTTCGGCCCTGAGTTTGATGATTTCCTGCCTTCTACTCCTCCTGGGTGAAATAGCTTCTTTTTGTTCTAGGGCTTTCAGGTGTGTCATTAAGTTGGTAATGTATGCTCTCTCCATTTTCTTTTTGGAGGCACTCAGGGCTATGAGTTTTCCTCTTAGCACTGCTTTCATTGTGTCCCATAGATTTGGGTATGTTGTGTTTTCATTTTCATTGTGTTCTAAAAAGTCTTTAATTTCTTTCTTTATTTCTTCCTTGACCAAGGTGTCATTGAGTAGAGTATTGTTCAATCTCCACGTGTTTGTGGGTTTTCTGTTGTTTCTGTTGCTATTGAAGACCACTTTTATTCCATAGTGATCAGATAGGAGGCATGGGATTAGTTCTATCTTTTTATATTTGTTGAGGTCTGTCTTGTGACCAATTATATGGTCGATTTTGGAGAAGGTACCATGAGGTGCTGAAAAAAAGGTATATTCTTTTGTTTTAGGATAGAATGTTCTATATATATCAGTTAAATCTAATTGGTCCAAAGCTTCAATTAGTTTCATTGTGTCCTTGTTTAGTTTCTGTTTTCCTGATCGGTCCATTGAGGAAAGTGCAGTGTTGAAGTCACCAACAATTATTGTGTTAGGTGCAATGTGTGCTTTGAGTTTTAATAAAGTTTCTTTTATGAAAGAGGGTGCCCTTGCATTTGGAGCATAGATGTTCAGGATTGAGAGTTCTTCTTGTTGTATTTTTCCTTTGACCAGCAAGAAGTGTCCCTCAGAGTCTCTTTTGATGACTTTGGGTTGAAAGTCAATTTTATCTGATATTAAAATGGCTACTCCAGCTTGTTTCCTGAGACCATTTGCTTGTAAAATTGTCTTCCAGCCTTTTACTCTAAGGTAGTGTTTGTCTTTGACCCTTAGGTGTGTTTCCTGTAAGCAGCAAAATGTAGGGTCCTGTTTACGTATCCAGTCAGTTAGTCTGTGTCTTTTTATTGGGGCATTGAGTCCATTGATGTTAAGAGATATTAAGGAATAGTGATTGTTACTTCCTATCATTTTTGACGTTATTTTTTAAATTTGATTGCTTAACTTATTTGGGTTTGATGAAAGGTTACTATCTTGCTTTTTTCAGGGTGGAGTTTCCCTCCTTGTATTGGTGTTGTCCTCCTATTATCCTTTTTAGGGCTGGGTTTGTGGATAGATATTGGGTGAACTTGGTTTTGTCGTGAAATATCTTAGTTTCTCCATCTATGGTGATTGAGAGTTTTGCTGGATATAGTAGTTTTGGTTGGCATTTGTGTTCTCTTAGAGTCTGCATGAGATCTGCCCAGGACCTTCTAGCCTTCATAGTCTCAGGTGAAAAGTCTGCTGTGATTCTGATAGGTCTTCCTTTATATGTTACTTGGCCTTTTTCTCTTACTGCCTTTAGTATTCTTTCTTTGTTTAGAACATTTGGTGTTTTGATTATTATGTGACGGGAAGTATTTCTGTTCTGGTCCAGTCTGTTTGGAGTTCTGTAGGCTTCTTGTATATTCATGGGCATCTCTCTCTTTAGGTTAGGGAAGTTTTCTTCCATAATTTTATTGAAGATATTTGCTGGCCCTTTAAGTTGTAAATCTTCACTCTCATCTATGCCTATAATCCTTAGGTTTGGTCTTCTCATTGTGTCCTGGATTTCCTGGATATTTTGGGTTACAAGCTTTTTGCACTTTGCATTTTCTTTAACTGTTGAGTCCATGGTTTCTATGGAATCTTCAGCATCTGAGATTCTTTCTTCTATCTCTTGTATTCTGTTGTTGATATTTGCATCTCTGTCCCCTGATTTCTTCCCAAGGCTTTCTATCTCCAAAGTTGTCTCCCTTTGAGTTTTCTTAGTTGTTTCTACTTCTGATTTTAGATCCTGGATGGTTTTGCTTAGCTCCTTCCCTTGCATGTTTGTGTTTTCCTGTAATTCTTTAAGAGATTTTTGTGTTTCCTCTTTCATGAGCTCAGCCTGTTGACCAAAGTTCTCCTGTATTTCTTTAAGAGATTTTTGTGTTTCGTCTTTCATGACCTCAGCCTGTTGAGCAAAGTTCTCCTGTATTTCTTTAAGTGTTTTTTGCATTTCCTCCTTGTTGGCTTTTGTATTCTCCTGGATTTCTTTCAATGATTTTTGTGTTTCCCTTGCAAGGGCTTCTAACTTTTGATCCATTTTCTCCTCAATGACCTTCATGTGTTCCTGTACCAGCATCATGACCAGTGATTTTAAATCCAAATCTTGTTTTACTGGTGTGATGGGGTATCCAGGACTTGCTGGTAGAGGAGAATTTGGTTCAGATGTTGCCATATTGCCTTGATTTCTGTTAGTGACGTTTCTGCGTTTGCCTTTTGCCATCTAGCTCTCACTGGTGTTACTTGGTCTTGTCAGTGCTGGACTCACCAGTGCAAGCTGCCCCTTCCCCGTTGGCCTCTGGTGCACAGCTTACACTCTGCACTGCCTATAGACAGGGTGCTGTTTTCCAGGCTGTTCAGATCCCAAAGCAGGCACCTGAAGGCTCTCGCTGGGGCCCGCAGGATTTATCGGAGCACACCGACTTTTCCCAGCTGGCCGCCCGGAAGCCCCCACTAGCCTCTTGAGGGACCTGGAGATGTGGCGGCCACCCAGGCTGATCTGAAGCGGAGAGATTTGAGCTGGGGGCTTGCCCCAGATTGTGTCTGTGGACCAGGTGGAACCCGTGTGCACCCCCAGGGAGCTCCGAAGGTGAATGTTGCTGTGACCTCCCCTGTGCTCCGCTCACTCCGCTGCGCAGCCGATTTCCCCAACCGGGCTGGCGCACACTAGGTTAGCCTTGTCGCCTGGGCCCTGAGTCCAGGCAAACGCCTGGGAGGCCAAGGTCCGAGCAAAGTTCCCCTAGGGCTATGTCTGTTATTTGGGTCCGCCAGGTGACCCGGATGGCGGGCGTGCGCGTCCGCGCTCCGCGAAAGCACCGGGTGAGTCTGTTGTGCTAATAACCTCCTGGGCTGGTTGACACACAGATGGCCCACCAAGCTGCCCAGTTCTTGGGGTCAGTCCTGTGCCTTTTGGGGCCTAGACCCCCGTTTTGTTAGCCTCAGGCTACGCTTGTTAGCAGTCTCTGCCCTCCCGAGCACTCTGGCTCCTGTAGGCAAAATGGCGGCGCGTGCACCGGCCGGGGCAAAAAAAAAAAAACTCCTGGCTGGGTTGGCGCCCCGATGGCCACTCGAACAGCCCAGGGCCTGGGTGCAGGCCAACGCCCGTCTGGCTCAGACCCCTGCGGTGTTGGGCCTAGGATTATGTTTGTGTACCTCAGTCTGACCGATCTCTGGAGCCCGGGATCAAGATGGCGGTGAGTCTCTCCTGACTGGCGGGCAGCCGAGTTCTGAAGTGGCTTCCGTGCAGCGAAAGGCTCCGCAGAACCGCAGTTGCTTGCCGCCCGGCTGGTCAGCGAAGGTCAGTGGTCGTGGGCGCAGGGCCTAACTGGACCCTGTGTCGCCTTGGTTCCACTGCTGATGGCCCTTCAGCTGGAGCAGCCACTGCTACCGCCGCCGCCGCCGCCGCCGCCGCCCATCCAGCTAGCACTTTTGTAAACTGAATTTTTTTTAAATAAGCAGGTATTTTAACTTATGTGTGTATCTGTTAACTGGGATTTTAAACATAAGTACCTCTTTTTTTCTTATATGCCGTGGCTATGGAACTCTGTGGCTGTGGTTCAGAGTGGCTTTACTTCCATTTCCATATGTTACAGTAATGGTCTTCAGATCTCAGTTACATTAGGGTGTATTATTTGTATGGTCCCGTTGACTGGACCATCTATAGTCATGCTGTCATGGGGTCCTCTATGTTTAACAGAAAAGGATCATTTATTTTAAAAGAAAACCATGAGTCTGATGTGGTGCTTCATGCCTTTAATCCCAGCACTCGGTAGGCAGAGGGCAGGTGAATTTCTCTGAGTTCCAGGCCAACCTGGTTTGTAGAGTGAATTCCAAGATATCCCTGACTGTTACCACAAAGAAATCCTGTCAAATATCTGTGACTACTTGAAAGAGACTCTTAGGAAATCAAGCCTCTATGGCATGAGGCAGGGAGCTCATGAACCTTCCATGAGTTCTATAGGAGATCATTACACGTAATCGCCCCAATTATAAGATTATAAGAGATAAATGGCTGGTGTGTTGAGACACACTAGGGCACCTTTCCATGCCTTACCTATGCTGGGGTGAGGGTTTTCCAACGATGTAGTTGCCCCTTAGTCGCCCATGCTCTTAAACATAAGCTCAGAAAATTTCATTGGTTCACCAAGCTCTACTTGGATTGAATTCTTTCTTTGGTCTGTCCATGCTTTCCTTCTGCAGTGAACAGATGTTTCTTAACATCATTCTGGAGAAGTCACACATCATGGGTGCATGATAGATTGGACTTAAAATTGCCTACGGATGGGACTAGAATCATAAGAATAATTTTATGTTTAACAATGGCGGCAATCTCTACTTGCGTTTTCTATTTTCATGTGATTTAAGCACGATCATCCTTTTGTCATTAGCACTTAGTGTACAATCTAGTGGCTTGAGGAATAAACCAAAGTCCTCATTTGGTCCAGAGGTTTTCAATTGCCTCATTTTCTTATTCTAATTTTAAAATCAGTAATAGAGTTGAATTAGCAGAGAAAGCCAAATCTTGCCTGAATTTAGAACAAAGAACACTTAACATGTAAGTACCAGGGCTGGAGGTTGATATTTCAATCAGTGACTGCCATTTGTGCATAGTGATTTGTGGAAATGTATATTCTGGGGGAATGTATTTGGTTATCAAGATCTCTTAACTGATTCTGGCTTCTTGTAATACAATAGCTGCTGTACCTATAGCCATAAAGTAAAGATTCAAATAATACTGACAATATTTAACCTCACGTGGCTTGACTATCCATCTGAAAACAGATTTGAGTAAGGAAATTGAGAGGGAGCAGAGGGGAGAGAGAGAGAGAGAGAGAGAGAGAGAGAGAGAATGGATATGGGGATGTCTGCTCAGGTCAATTCGTCAAGTCATTCTTCTAAAATCTTGGTTTTTCACATTGCCTGGTCTCTCCCCTATCTTGAAAATCCACTTCCATACCCCCTACATACTCTTAGATTGGCTCCCAAGAGAAGTAAAACAAAAATAATCTGCATCCTCGTGTTCTTCAACAAGGACTTTATTTCCTAAGTGAAACAGATCTTTTTTGAACTGCCAGCTTCCTTTTCACTAGGTTGAGCAGGTTCATTCACAAAACAATCTTTACTTTTAAATTATATTAGTAATTATGCTAAGACTGCAGCTATCTTGAAACCACTCATTGAAAACTAAGTCTTAATCTCATCCCTCATACAGCAATCTCCCATGATTCATCTCCCTCTGGATTTGAGTATAGAGTCAGCCCTAACAGTTTAGATAATTCTGGGACATGCACTTCCATGAAATACCCAGCTACCCTGACGCTTGTTATTTCCTACCACCCTTTCCCCAAACACCCTTCTTACTACTATTCGCCCTCATTATTACCAGCTGCTACACATTCCTATTCATTATACATCTCCGGATTAGTCCAACATTCTGGCTAATACAACTCTTAGCACTCTTCTCTCCTCTTCTCTTCTCTTCTCTTCTCTTCTCTTCTCTTCTCTTCTCTTCTCATCTTCTCATCTTCTCATCTTCTCATCTTCTCTCCTCTCCTCTCCTCTCCTTCCCTTTCCTCCTCCAACTTTTCCTCCACCTCTTCTTCTCTTCCTCCTTCCTTCCTTCCTTCCTTCCTTCCTTTCTTCCTTCCTTCCTTCCTTCCTTCCTTCCCTCCTTCCTTCCTCTGTCTTCCTTCTCTTTCTCTTCTTCTTTTTTTTTTTTTGTATTTTTTCCCCCCAAGACAGGGTTTCTCTGTGTATCCCTGGCTGTCCTGGAATTCACTCTGTAGACCAGGCTGGCCTCAAACTCAGAAATCCTCCTGCCTCTGCCTCCCAAGTGCTGGGATTAAAGGCATGCGCCACCACAGCCTGGCTCTCTTCTTTTTTTTAATACCTTCTTTTCTATCAGAATGTCAACTCTTTGTACAGCCCTATGGTGTATTGTCATTCCCTTACCTGAAAGCTCATGGGGCCTGCTTAGCCTATGACTGTTTTCTTCCTCTCCCTGTTCTGGATCTGTCACTATCTTTTATGCAGCTTATTTTTTGCCACATTATTCCAATATTCTTCTTTGAATCAAACTGAAGTTTTTTGATTCAATGTCTTCTAGTTCCCTCTCTAGAAGAACTACTAGTTTTCAGTCTGTAACTTGTTCTTTTCCAGATTATCCCTGTTTGGTGAGCTCAGAGGCAACTATTCTATTGTGCATATTTATAGCTTCTTTGTGTCAGCTTTAGCTGGATCTTTGACTATAACTTTTTCTGTAACTTTTTAATTTCCATATTCTTCTAGTGGCTGTTCCATTTATTCGTAGTTAAAAAAAATAATTGACAGTGTCTTAAAGCTTTCCTAATTTACCATTATGAAAATTAATAAGCTAACTTGCATCTTTGTTCATTCTTTTCAAGCCCAAGAGGCATGTTTTCTTACCTGATGCTAATCAGGCCATCTGTGTAACAGAGACTTTTTTGTCCTTGCCCAACAAAGTCACCTCTTGATCAGTCTTCTGCTACCTTCATTCAGTCCCTTCATCGCTGTTGATACTTTTACATCAGCACTAGGAAATGATGAAGTGTTCCTTTAAGAAAAAACAATCAAACAACTAATCAACCAAGCGCATGTTCCTTTAGCCCTGAGTGACCTTCTAGCGAATTCTTTATCTGTTATTGTGAATCTGGTCATTTCTTTTGTGTGAACTCCCGGCCTCCATCAGCTCTCTTCCTATACTCTCCTTAAGCACTACCTTGTCTGCAGCTGTCATAATTAATTCCAGCATTTCATTCCAGTCCAAGCTCTTTTCCCGTTTTAAACTTTGTTTGGTTTTCCCCTTACAGTTCTGAGGACTTCTATTTGGACAGGCTGTCTCAGAAGTCATGAATCTCCCTCACCAGAGGGAATTGGTGGAGGCTGAAGGAGCCATTGAAGTTCTAAAGCAGGCAACAGGGTGAGGCCATTATCTTAAGGAGTACCTTAGAATGACTCAGTCTTGGTGTGTTCCACGGTCAAGGATTTGGCTATTAAGCATGAAGGGTCACAATTACTCAAATTGAAAGTCACATTAATCCACTCTTCTAAGAAAGCAGAACCATAAATTTTCAAACTTATACAAAATGGATATAAAAATACCATAAACATCATTTATTTATGAAGAGATAAATGATTTTTCAAGTATGTTCTATCCTCATAGAAGAATCATATAGAAAATCAAAATGTCATCCAGTAATTGTTACTATTGGTTTTATTTTTGACAATGGGGTTTTTGGTAAACTTTGATATGGCAACAGGATTTAATGTCCAACTCTATAGAAGAAATTCTGAAACAATTGTTTCCACAGACTTGAAAGACCTCTCTTCCACCCATATTATGCTGTTTTTGTCTAAATAGTCAACAGTGTTATGTAACACATTCACTCTCTAACATAAATATCTAGAAATTAGATTTATAAAACAACCTTATGAGCATATAAATATAATCATATTATTTATCAATTGATTACTTCCAGATATTTGAGTAGCTCTTCTGTATGTGAACAGGTAATCCTATAAGTCTTAAATTTTAGCTAAGTTCCTCTGCAGCCACTAATAAGCTTCCTTAACAACATCTTTGTGTTCAAAGAAAAAATACCATTTTATTCTTAATTAAAAATAAACCCTTCTATAAGAAAACCTGTCATCTGCATTGTTTTAAATGTAGTGGTATTGAGAAAAATATATATTATACAGAATTTATAGAAATTTATTTTACTTGTTTTGTTTTTTTGAAACAACATCTTGCTATGTAGCCGTGAATGGCATAGACCAAGATAGTCTCAAATTAATTGATTTACCTTTATCTGCTTAGTTGAAAAGAATGCAAGCACTGGGAATGGAATTCAGTTGGGAGAGTCTGTAAAGGCTTCATTCAATTTCCAGGAATGTGTAATATTGGGCATAGAGGCACACACTTGCAACCCTAGTACTCAGAAGGGATGGTGGGAGGATCAGAAGTTCAAGAACATCCTCGCCTATATGGTGAGTTCAAGGCTAGCCTTAGATACATTTCTCCCATTGGACAGTTACTCAAAGCACAAGATGAAAACAAACAAATAAACAAAACCATTTTTTGTTTTGTTTTGTTTCGTTTTACTAAAAATGTAGGCAATATAGGCATGATGAGTTCAAACACAGGTGTTTTAGAATTAATCTGAAGCTGTAGAACTTGAGAAAACTTAATTAAATCTCCAAGCTTCAACATCATGTGGAAATAAGGAATATACCACTTTATGAATGATAGTGGGTTTTAAATGAGACGATACACACAATGTTCTTTCTTTACCTTGGTACCTGGCACAAGTAAATGCCTATAATAATGATGGTATATGTGGTCTTTCTAGTAAGCTGATACTCCAGCTTTTTGGAAGTATAAGTCTAGAGTGCTGGCTAGCCGCCCTGTCACTGAACCCCTATAATCCCAGCACTTGAGATGAAAGAACTGGAGAATCACTGACAATTTCAGGTCAGATTGGTCTACAATACTGAGTTCTAAGACAACTAACACTATATAACAAGACCCTGTCTCTTAAATAGAATGCTAAAGAATCTGCATATGTTTTTATTTCTCAACAATATCCCATTTAAAACAAATTATTCTACCATCTGTAGAAGTTTCTGGATCAAACTTTATAGGACCCTTAGTGATGATCTCCTGGGTTTCCCCCAGGTGTCTAGTTTACTGTGATTTCCCAGGTGTCTAGCATATTACCATGACATCAAATGTTAACAACTCTTTGAAGGTTCAGCGTAGCTGCTGGGGAAAGGTACTGATGGTGTTATTCTCCCTATCTATATCTTAAGACACACAGTTCAGAGTGGAACACTAACTCCTCTATTAAGCTAACCTTTCTCTAAACCACAGTCTTGAAGACTGGGTGGAGATGACATTTGACTTTACTACCAGTAGATGACCTTTCTTTGAGTAAGATACCCTTTTTATGGTATACATTGCTGTGTAGAATTGTCAAACAACAAATGGCTCCCCGGTTATATTTCCCAAGACTCTTAGTTACTGAGGTTGTGCCTGTCTGACAATTAAAGAAGGAAGGCTGAATCCCTGGATCACTGCTGGCAACACAGTTCCCGTGTTCTTTTCCTTAATTGAGATTGATTAAGTGAGCAATTAGACTGCAGTGCTGTGAACCAAGTTGGTTTTGAAGTCCTTGAAGCTCCTCACAGTCCCAGGACAGGGACTTCCATGAGCTTTTCACACATCTAAAAAGACAGGATGGGGTGGCTGCCGATACTGGCTTGGTTATCAGATGCTTCCTAGGAGATATAACTTCTCAGGCATAATCCAGCCATTGCTATACAGAACTTTCATCCAGTGCATTGTACTTCCCCCTCCAAATTTCACAACTAAATGATCATTTTGGGTTTTCCATCCCATTCCTGGCAAACTTAAGTTTCCCACCATTTGACTTCAGTTGCTAAATATATTCTGGGCTTCTGGGGGTGAGTTTTGTTTTGTTTTGTTTTTTTTTGTTTTTCATCTATGTCTGAAGAAATCAGTGTTCATGCTCACTAGACTAATTTTCCATGTTATTGCTATCCTCTATTTCTGAGATATGTTCCCAGACAATTGATGTGCTTGTCTCCTTGGGTCAATACTTTATCAGGCATCTCAACAACTTTACTGCAGTTTTTGTGTGCTAACATCTTGGGTTTCTTAGAATTACCTTCTAATGACTCTTAGATAGGGTTGGTTTTGCAAGGTACCACTTATTGTAGCTTGAAGCTCCAATTTTGTAAAAATAGAAGGCTCTAAGATTTTTCAAACGCAGAACGCATTTGCCTTTTTAAAGCAATTATGATGGGTTATAATGACAGCTTTAAAAATACATGCTTCCATTTGTGTTCAGAAACCTGTGAAGTCCTCACCTTCTTTGTCTGTCTCTCGATTCATAACTCTCATCTGTGATAGTCTGAGTCCCTCATCGGCTGTAGGACAGATGCCTGCTCCCTACTAGAAAACTCTTTCGAAGCGTAAATTCATCACGTTCTCTTTTCTAGGGATGTGGGTATTTGAACAAGAGTCTCACCTCTAACTGCAAAGTAATACTCTTTCTTTTTTTTTTTTTTGGATTTGTCTCCCCCACCCCCCAGACAGGGTTTCTCTGTATAGTCCTAGCTGTCCTGGAACTTACTCTGTAGACCAGGCTGGCCTCGAAGTCAGAAATCCGAAAGCCTCTGCCTCCCAGAGTGCTGGGATTACAGGCATGTGCTACCAAAGTAATACTCTTTTACAAGTGTTAACAAGACAATGTTGCAGAGAGGTTGGGAACATGCTTCAGATTTAGACCTCATGGGGCAAGCAACCAGACCATAGACTCCTCCTATACTTGGAGAGGCAAAGCTGGCAGATACCAAATATGCTGATTTAGCAATTTGGGATTTTGGATCTTAGAACGTTTCCCCGGAATTCTGGGAAGCCAGAAACAAAATCTCAATGAAAACATTCTATTTCTGGCTTCCTACTTCTTCAGTGTGCAGCTAAGTGGAGAGAAACAGCATCATTCCTTCTCCTGCTTAAAAGGATAATATTAAGAGTGTCCATATACTTACACAGTTTTAAATTCTGTTTCCCTAAAGGCCAAGGGCTGCTGCACCATGGACCACGGAACCATCAAAAATGTATATATACTTTTTAAAAAAACCTTTGTTATTACATAAGAGTTATAGTTCTCTGATTTGTTCTCCTACTACACACACGTACTGAAAATAAAACCAAAACTTTAAAATGTAGATTTAATTCCCAGAGCAAAACAAGATAAAAATGAGATTTCTATCTAAGTTTCTTTAAAGGGAATTGTTTTTTAAAGCTAACACAATTAACACAAACCATTTAGGGGAGAAAAATTCTTATTTTATAATGTGTCTTTTAGCCACAGTACCTTGTAAAGTTTTCATTTTGCTAATTAAACTTAGTGGTTATAAAATTAAATGGGCTGCATTGGCTAGTCACCTGGTTTCCTGAATTGTCAGCGAGAAGTAATTTGTTCTGAAGTTGAAGCACCATGGAAGTGCATTTTAATGGACACTACCTTTATAAAGATTTTTTCATTTTTTAAAAATACAATTTGGCTTCCTTTACAATTGACATTTTTTGATCTATTTGATAATATCTAGGAAGACACTAACAGCTGTCATGTTGACAAGCCAGAACTAACACACTAAGGACACCTGTATCATGACTTACAAGCTAAGAACTGACCCAATTCATTAGGAAATCAGAATTTGTCATTGCCATTTTCATTCCTTGACAATAGCTTAACACATGGGAGGAGTATATGTGTTTTTCCCTTTATTCAACCATTCAGTAAGTGTTTATTACAAATTTAGTGCCTAACAGTATGCTGGTTCTGAGAAGATGATGACCTATATAAGACATAATCTTGCTTTTTACAAGAGTAAACTCAGCCAGGCAGTGATAGCACATGTCTTAAATTCAAGCATTGGGGAGGCCTAGGCAGGGGAATTTCAGAAGCCAGCCTTGTATTCAGTGGGTTCCAGGACAGCCAGGGATACACAGAGAAACCCTGTCTTGAAAAACCAAACCAAACAAACACATAAGAAAAACAAAACAAACAAACAAAAACCAAAGAGTAAATTCTAGTTGAAGAGCTAGGCTTTATTTTGAAAACCAATACCTGAGTAGAATACCCACAACCATGTTGCATAGGAACAGGCTCTGGAACGATGGTGGGAAGGATCAGCTTCCAGTTTGAACAGAAAGAATGAGAAGGAAACAGAAATTGGAGAAACAGCGGAGAAAAGCAATGCTTTGCTTTGTTGTCATAACTGTCCCCAAAGTGAAGATTGACCCTTCCAGTGAGATAAGGAGGACTCTCCCCTCTGGTGCTTTCTTTTCTTGCACAATTCAAGCACATAGCTGCTTAACAAATTGCATACAGGGTTGCTATGGCTAAGGGCATAAGTAAATCCATTCTTTAACCACTACCAAAATATTGTGGAGGGAAATCTTGACCAAAATGAATTGCTACGAGTTATAATATGTCACTTTCTCATGAATGAATTAGACTCTGAGTGAATTTCATAAATGAATTAGAGTCTGAGTGCCACGATCAAACTTCAGAGGTATGAAACAGAACTACCCAAATTTAGCTTGTAAACAGAAAAACTGATGAATCGTGGTCTGTGAATGAGAAAGGAACATGGGACGTTTTTAAAAATGTTCTCAAATTCTCACTCTTCATAAAGCCCTCCTAAAATTTGGGCTTCATTAGTGTCTGCTTAAATAGCTTGCTCTTGGGGGAAAGACTGTGGCTGCTAGTAAACTGTCCGAAGGTTTAACCACTAGAGGGAGAGGGTGTGCCTCTGGTGGCTGGGGAACCAAAGACAGCAAATCAGTAAAGGATAAGCTTGGGAGGATCTAAATCAAGCAGCTGTCAGGTAGGTGCAAGGACCACATCGACTATGGGAGCTTGGTAACTTTAGAATGGTTCTTCCAGATCTCACAATGAATCTTCTTCTGCAGATGGATTCTGCTGCTTTTAACTAGGAAGACCTTTCCCTTTAGTACTGAATTCCTTAAGTCTTTTCTAAGGACCACTGTGACTTTGCATATACTCGAAACCACTGACACTTTTCAAGTGGGAAGGAACACTCTGAGAACTTCTTTCACACTTCATAGTATGTCACCTTTTCTATACTGTAGAGTCACACGTGCCAGCTTTCTGAATTTTCTGTCTGTTGCATTGATTTGAACGACTCCTAGACTCTCTTTAGTTTGACCTTTCCAAATCTAACTTTACAGGGGAAAAGCATTTTATTCAGATAGCTGACAAGTAGGTTAAAATGTCAGTTTTAACAATGTCACATATATTGCAACTTTAAAGAAAACCATCAGGAAATTATTGAAAACCTGAGCACTGGTGGTTTACTTCCAATGAAATGGTTTGTTTGCTTTAAATCATAATTTTCTATAATTAAAAAAAATGAACTGAGCCTATAAGTACAATTGCTTAATAACAGCTATAGATATAATAACATTTTTAAAAGTAAAAATAAATACACTGGACGCCATTTGGGTATTCATTGTGTACCACTGTGAACCTTTGTTCACACCAAAATCTAAACACAGGGCAGAGTTGCGCTTAAGGTGAAAGTTGATTTTATTTTCAATGTGTCATATGGCTTGCTTCCACGGAAAAGGCGGGGAGGGAGAAAACTCTTAGCAACTATTTCTGGGATTCTTTAAAGGAGTGGGAGGTACAGCGCCTGCTCCTCTTTCAGCATTGATTTTCTACACAATTTGCGATATGGTTTCTCAGAAATGTTGTTTGGCACTCCTAATAATTTCATGTGATTTCAAACTTAAACCACCCAGACTACAGAGTTTAATATTTTCAGCTCCTTTCATTTTCCTTTTCTCTTTAATTATAGAGGTCTCTATTCCCTTTTCTGTGGTAAAGAAAGATAGTAAATGCTGCTATTTGTAGATTGAACAAATGCATTTGTTTTTCTCAGAACGATTCCTATGTTCTTCCTCCAACAATCGCAAAGTCGTGATTAGCAAAAGGCTAGGCTACAGTTCCAGGCTAACAACTTTTTCGACCCTCACGGTTCCTTTGCCTCGGGTGGATGTGGCACACGCCAGGACAGGGGTGGATATAAACAGCAAGTAAACACTCTAATTTTAAACTTGCACTGGAAAGCACTTTCACAATGGGGACAGTGGCGCTCGCTCCGTGTCTCCCAGCGCACTCGCGAGGGCCCCTCTGCCGGGTTCAGTGTCCCAGATCCTCCCGGTGCCGGGATCTGGGAGTCCGGGGAGGTGCCGGGCCAGAGAGAAAACTTCCTGCGGCCGACATGAGCCGGGGGAGCCCGAGATCTTCCCTCCCGCGCGGCCAGCGGAGAACGTGAGCGGGGCTCCGGGAGCGGGGGAGAGGGGCGGAGCCGGCGCGGGGGGCGCGCGGGGCGCGGAGGAGGCGCGGAGCCGCGCGGCACTTGTCCTGTAATCGATTGCCGAGCGCGCCGAGCAGGCGGCCGAGCGCGCAGACACGCGCCCCCGCCCCGCCCGCGCGCTCGCTCGTTCGCTCGCCGGTCTGCCCGCCCCGCTCGCGGCTCTCACGGACCGGGCGCTCGCGTACGACACCCCCACCCAACCCCCTCCGGGCGCGCGCCTCCTAAGCCTGTGCGCGCCACCGCCGCCACCGCCACCACCGCTGCCCGCCCTCCGCCCGCGGGCGTCTGCGCGAGCCCGGCCGGCGGGGGAGATGTGCTCGGGCTCCGCCGGATCGGTTTCTCGGGGTTTGACCAGCTGTCCCGGGCTAACCCTGCTCCTCGCTGAAGATGGAGGAAGTAAAAACAGGATTACCCTTAGCTACAGATCCACTGCCTTAGTTTCCACCACCAACTGCAGTGCACAAACACACGTTAGGCACAGGAAAGAAAGAAAGAGAGAGAGGGAGAGGACACACTAACAGTAAACACAAACAAAAGGGTGATGGGATTATTTTACTGCATGCACTGCTGAGGTAAATCTCCGCTTGGCTTTTTGCGTGGGGAAGAACAGCTCTTATTTGTCTTCTGATTCATAGATTATCTATCAATTTGTGTATGGTTTGCAAAGGGGTGGGGGAGTGTTTTCAAAGTTAAGTGTAATGATATGGAATCTTGTTTAACAGTGTGGTGTGATCGAATGACTTGTTGCTGTTAACCAGTGGTAATAATAATATAGGCGCTTTTCTTTGGGGAGGGATGATGGGTTGTGGTTCTGATTAGGGAAATGATTTCTGTAAAGGACGCTCAGGGAATTTCGTTGAAGATGATGTCCTTTGCCTTAATGTATTGTCCCCTCCTTGTAATCTGCTTCTGGGATGTTAATGGATTAATCAGTCTTCGTCTTTATAGCTGTCATGGATTTAGACTTGTTTTTGCTTTGTTTTAACTTGAATTCCAAGAAGAAAGATCGGATAGCCTGGCATAGATTGCAGCTGTCTAGATAGAGGCTATTATACTGTTGAGATTGAAAACAAAAACAATAATAATAATAAAGATCTGGTGTGACACATTGTATAAAAGCTGCAGTTAAATCGCTTTGACAGGTTCTGGTATGGACGAAATAGATGGAGTGAAAATTTAATTTCTTTTTCTTTCTTTCTTTCTTTCTTTCTTTTTTTCTATTTTGCCAGAGGCCACAAAACAGTCCTGTGAAGTTGGCCTAGGTTCCTTGCTGGGTTCTGCCTGACTGTCCCTCCCCTCGTACCCCCCCCCCTTCCCCTTTTTCTTTCAGTTTTCTTGTCTTAGCTTTTGGTCGATTCTTAAGGAACCGGTGGATCAAGTTTTTTCTCTTCTTGTTAATCGCATTGCTGTAGCACTGACTGACCTCTCTCGTTCTCTCCCTCCCTCTCTCTCTTTTTTCCTCTTTCCTGAAAGTACGTGGTGCCATTCCTGAGTGACTTTTCCTACTAAGACCATCCCAAAGGGACGAGGGGGCGGGGGCGGGGGAGGAGGAGGACGAGGAGGAGGAGAAGGAGGAGGAGGAGGTGTGGGGGGGAGTGTTCCTTCTCTCTCATTTCTTGGTTTTGTTTATCAGCCGATCTGTTTGCTGGATTTGGTCTTGGAATGACCCACCTGTAAAGGGCTTTCCCTCCGCCTCGCCTTCAACTCTGCAGGGGGCTTGGCCTGGAGGGGGCCAGGGAGGGAAGGGGGGGGCACAAAAAACTTCTTTCTTTCTTTCTCCGATTCTCTTCAGCCCGACATTGTCACCTCCTCTTTGAGGGGTTAGAAGAAGCTGGGATCTCCCGACAGAGCTGGAAATGGTGATGAATGTTTTTTAATCAAAGGACAATTTCTTTTGTATGTACATTTCGTTTCTCTTTCTCCCTTTTTCTTTTTCTTTCTTTTCCTTCACTGAGGGTTTAACAACCCTTTCACTGTTGGGGCAGACTTCTTTTGCTTCTAACTGACGCTTCTTTTTAGTATGTGTGTTAAATGTGTACATTTTTAAAGAGATAGACTCATTTGTAAGATCTCGGTAGAAACTGCTCCCCTGTAAACTTTACAGATCCCTTTCTTTAAAACCTTACGTAACCTAATTGAAAGAATTTGATAAGAGTAGAGCAGGTCGGAATTTAACTGCTAGGTAGTTACTGAGAATTTGATCTGATTATACCATAAAGAAAGAAAGAAAAGTTTTTGGGGGGTGGGAGGGGGCAGGGAGGCTGGTGGTGAAGGGGAGGGGAGGGAGAAGGGAAGTGGTTTTGGAGACAAGAAGTGAAGCTGCCTGTTTTCCAGTAAGTAATGGAGAAATTCCAGGAGCCAGGGCTAAATATACTTGGCGATCAATACAGAAATGGCTCATTGTGAATAATTTAGCTGCTGGTGCTGTGAGAGTTTTGAAACTAAAGGCAAAAAGGACCCGGGCCAAAGGGGAAAAAAATAAGTAAAAATCTTTTCAGGACTTGTCAATTCTTTAACTTTTCCCCTCAAAGAATACAGTTAGATTATCGATCTTCTCATTATGTGAATCAAAGCTAGGGGGTGTTGTCTCATAGAATTTACTTTTGTTTCTGGAGATTAGCTGCTATTTTGTGTTATTGATGCATGAAAATCATTCCTCATACTTGGGGAGAGGAAAATGATTCCCTCGTGCACAGCCAAAGTTTCTGAAATGTTGGAAATCCAAATGTCTTAAGTAGGCTTGGCATTTGTGGCCAGCCATAGTCTGGCAGGAAATTAGGGTACGTTGAACAGGTGCTTACACAGAATTTGGGGTAGGCTAAAATATCAATTCAAGCCAGAGTTGGCCAACTCCTGCAGAAGTCTTTGGGATACCGTCTAGTACTGAGTAGTTTTGTTTTGTTTTGTTTTCTTATGTTTTGTTTATCCTCCGCCCCCACCCCATTAGAACACGATGAACCAACTTGCAACAATTGTGAATAGAACCGTCTGTATACTAGGGAAGTACTCAAACTGCAGGGCGATTGTGGGAAGTAGTGAACAGTAAAAGACTTAGATAGCAGTTAAAGTTGGCAAATTCAAGATTACCACCTCCTCCTATATTCCCCCCAATACAACAGGTAAATTTTGTTTAAGAGAGTCTTTCTTCTCTTGCTACAGCCCATCTCACAGGACACTTAGCGTCCTTATCCTATCTCCAGCAGGAATCAGATCATTTGCAGTGAGTTCAGTGACTTGCAAATGAGCACGCACAGTACATTGTAGCATGTTTCTTGGGCACAGGTTGCAGGAGCAACATGGACTACCTGCTTGGGGCTTGAAATAGGTGAAGAATTTAATGGCAGATACGGGGAGGAATCCTTGGGTAAAGGTTGCAATCTTCTGTGTTCCAGCGCTGCACTTTGACTATGGAAACAGACGCTATTGATGGCTACATAGCATGTGAGTATTCCTTTTCATTAATTTGCTGTGGGCAATTAAGTGAGCTTCGTGCTACCTGTGCGCGAGTTCCGGAGCCATGAGTTTTTAGTACGGGCGTTCTAGCTTTCTTTGCTGGTCACCATTTCACCTTGCAATGGATACAAGGAAGTATTATCAGAAGCAAACTAAGAAAGGGGCATAGAAATCTACTTATTTCAGAAAAGACATTATTTAAGGCTTGTAGCCAGCAGATCTTTAGTTTCTTATTTGATTGGTTTCCCTGTTTAATTTAAATTTAGAATATGTCAGGTTATAGTTATTTCTTCTAGTGTGTGTATGTGTGTGTGTGTGGGGGGGGGGCATATACTAAAGATTTACTGCTAGGTAACCTAATTTTCCCAGACACATAATATGAAAGAATTAACTTTTTAAGTTCATCTTTTTTTTCCTAAAAAAGCAAGCTCATTTGAATCATCCAGCAAACATTTTTTAAGATACTCACTTTAAGTACTTCATATTGATTAAATTAGATTATTAAAAAAGTCTTACTGTTTTCACTACAATTATTTTGGACCTCAGATGGTCTCTATTGCCATTGACCTGTAAGAGTGTTATGATAATAAAGTTTGTTCACTTTTTTATTATGGGCTAGGTATGTGTGTGTGTGTTTTCCCTGCATTTCATTCATTTGCTGCGTATTTTATTTTCTTGTAGTTTCTCTTTAAAAAAAAAAAAAACCAGCATGTTTCTTGAGTGTTCAGTTCTGCATGTTCTCTGAATATTAGGCAGTCTGAGTAATTAGATGTTACATGACAATGAACAGAAACCAAAAGAATGTATTTTTTTTGAAAGCAGGTGACAATGAGCTTTCACCTGAAGGGGAACATGTCAGTATGGCCATCGACCTTACCTCGAGCACACCCAATGGACAGCACGCCTCACCAAGTCACATGACAAGCAGTAAGTCTTCATTTTATGATTGTTATTTTTTTAAATTCTCAAGTGAGAAGTTTAGATTTGTCAGGTCTGTGGGGTCTGCTCACTCTGGAATGTAGCTACTGCTGGTGGCTTTCGCTAAGAAAAGAACAACCCAGATTTATTTCCGTTCATTCTAGTATCATAAAACATGAGCCTACTTACTAGTCTGAACTGTCCCAAGGTGGCGTTTGCTAGCTGGTGCCTACCTCTGCCGGGTAAGAAATGTTATTAGCATTGGCTGACTATTGTTTTCAATTTGAGAGTCACGTCTAGATTTGTTGTTTGATTAAAAAAAAATAGAGAAATGTAGACTTACCAAAGGACTCTTCATGGTTATTTAAAAAAAAAGAAAAAAGAAAAAAAGCCAAAAAAGCCAAAAAAGAAGTAGAAGAGGAAAGGTTTTGCTGCCTTGGTATGAAGAAGCATCAGTGGTAAAATTGAAGTGTTATTTGCTTTTTCAGAAAGGAAGAAAAAGCAATGTACAAGTTTCTCCTCTGGAGGATTTGAAGTGACATGCCATTGAACATTTGTGGAACTTGTCGTTCGCATCCATTTCTTTAAAAACATCATTTTGTTTTACATTGTTCGGAAGTGGGGAAAAGAGTGTTGGAAGGATGTTTTTTGGTTTGTATGAATGGCAGTTTGGCTCTTTAGTGTTTCTGACATGGGATGTCATAGACAGTGTTGAGTGTGACAGAAAGGCATGCTGTCACTGTGAGAGGACAAGGTGCGTTTATTTGTTAAGTTTGTCTTTTACCTAAAATGTCTTGTCAGATTAGTTAATTCAGCGCAAGTGGTCTGCCACTCTGACTCAGAAAAAGCTTGAGGTGTTGATTCCTTTGGACTTTGGGTATATGTTGCAGTCTTAAACTGAAAGGTTGATAGTAAGTTTAGTTTAATTTAGAACTTTTCTTTTTTGGAGATGAGGGAGACTTTTCTTCTTTGAAGATTTAACAACTGGAGAAAACCGAACCAGCATCTTTATTACAAGCATATTTTTAAGTCAGTTCTGGTTATCTGAGAGAACTTTTTTTTCCTCCTCTCTTCTAGACTGACTTAGGTTATTGTAAAGTTAGAAACTTTATAATTAGTAAAGACTGCTGAATTCTAAGCACAAGTATATAAGTTACTCTTGGATATATTTTATATGTCTTCACTCTCAGGTGATTTTAGCCATTGGCTTGAAATTCTGATTGAGCTATTTGACTTTACTTCATTTAAAAGTTTTCTTTCTCTTTATGAATGAGGGAAACTTATTCAGGACATTTCTTTCTTGAAGCAAGCCTTTTTGATGTAGAAAGGAAAAAATATTGGTGTTGTTGCGATTCATGCTGAAATATATTGTTAATCTCTTGTAATGGATTTGTAGCACTTTGTTTTTTTGCTTATTGATTTGAGAAAAGTTATATTACTGTAATAGTATATTGAGATTTTTCACTTTAATATTTAATATTAGTACTTTGGTAGTCTATGGTTCATTTGTTAGAAACAACTTTTTCATAAAAAATGTCTAGTAGGTTAAGTTACATTTACATAGAGCTTCTATGGTATTGTAGTTACTTTTTACCTACTGTTAAAAAGAATAACAGTAATAATTTTACATTAAGTAATTTGCATTACATACATAATTACATAAAGTATGTAAAATACAGAGTAGTTGTTGATTGGACTAGCCTGTAGGCTCTAGTCACAACCAGAAAATTAGCAAAAGAAAAATAAATAAATAAATTAAACGCTTTCATACTTAGTTGGTACTTTGTGATCTGCTTTTCTTATTGCTTCAATCAAAAAGGCATTTCCCTTCTCTTTTAAAATAAACATCACAAAGTATAGAAATGGTTAATTTGAACAAATAAGCTGCTTTTGTTTCTTTGTCCCACACTAGGGCTTTTCTCACCCAAGAAGAGTAAACTGAGGTTTGGTAATTTTGTGAGTTTTGTTTTTTTAATTTTCTAGCCTGTGGCAATTCCATGTTCGTACAGTTTTTGGCTGAGTGCTACAGTGTTTTCAGAGTTGCTGCTTAAATATTTTGGCTCTCACTTCAGAGCTGTCTGGTGCATCCTTTCTGTAGCCTCTATTTACAGTATCTAGGTTACCCACTTAGGTGTTAGATGGGGAAGATACCCAGTTTTCCTCTCTGGTAGATCTAGGAGAATCGTCAGCATTTCACATTGCCAAAGCAAGTAGAGTTTGAGAAAGACTCTTGTCTGTTAATTAGAACAGAGTCCTAGAATTGGTCACTCTGATGTTTGAAACTTGGAGTAAATTTTGTATGCAAGGCCAAGCATCACTTGCTTCGTTATCTATTAACATATGATGTTGCCATTAATAAATGGGAATGACATGTTCTCTGCATTAAAAAATATATTCAGATATATTTCTTATGAGGCTGTTTCTTTCATGGAAGGAGTTAAAGTTTGTATTGGAAGTATTAAAGCTAGAAGTCAGTGTGAAAACTTTTCTGATTGCATAAACTAGTGTCTAGTAGCAGGAAAGAGGCATTTATGTGTAACTCCATTAAGGAATGATAACCTATTTACTCTGCCTTCACGAAAGGGGTCAGCATCACTATAAGGTACCGATCATCCGTTTAGTGGGCATGGTGACTGTTCTAAGATGAAGAGCATCTGTACACTGAGTGCCATCTATAGCATAAAAATAATGACAGCAGCCATCATTACTTGACAGTCCTAGAATAGAGCCAGAGCCACTCCGGAGAGAAGGAAGAGGGTTAGGAAGTCCTGACACATACAGGGTTTGGGGTTTTAAATTCACGAGTAAGATAGCCTTCAAGGAAGTAGCAGATATTAGTGATCCTAACATCTTGTAATGATTCCTTCTTGTGTTTTTAGGGTGATTTTTTCATAGAACACTTCAGGCTTTTTCTTCCTGGAATACAGATCTCTTCCATAAGAGGATGAGCACTGTTGCCTGAGATCATTAGTGTCTCTGTTGAGATCGCTGACAGTCTTTGGTGTCCGGGATGACAGTGTGTGCCTTGATGGCTATTGGAAACACTCAGAGTTAAGCGATTTTAGAAACAGAATCTGGAAGTTAAGGATCTGAACTAGACAACTCAGACAGAATGATATAAAAATAATCTGTATGATGTTCTGGCCTGTGAGATGAAACTTAACCTCGTGAATTTCAGTCTGCTTTCTGGGTTAGCTCATTCCCAATTCTTGGATTCCCACTTCTTTCAGTATCAGTTTTAAGCTACTCCATACTTACAAATGACTGTTTTTAACATTTAATTGTTTAAAAACAACATTATCTCACTAACTAATGTGCATGTGTGTGCACATGACACGGTGTGGACAGCAAGGCCACAGACAAGGCCAGCTCCTGCCGTCCACTGCGTGGATCTCGGGGATCAAACTAAGGCTCCCAGGCTCGGCCACAAGCTTTTTTGCCCACTGAATCATCTCAGTGGTCTTTGAACATTGTTTTAAGGTTCTAAATTCATAATTTTTCTTTCATCTACTCTTATGGCCATACATGGCTTGTCTTAGCAGGTTATAACATACATGATAGGAAACTACCCTGGGACTTAAACTTTAACGTTTCTATGACTTCCAAGCTCCAGGAGGAGTGGCTCTGCAGTCAGCGCTGTTGATGGCCAGCCAGCCTGACGGCCAGGTGGCATGGATGGAATCGGAAGAAGTAGTCATTCTAGTTTTACAAGGCCCCCACCAGTCATCAGGTCAGGGAACCCAGTTCAGTCTTCTCATGGTGTTTGTTTCATTCCTTCTTTTCACAGCGAGTTTCCATTTTTAGAACACAGTGAGGCAGACGTGTATTATGAGGTTCTAGTTCTTACATGTGCCAACTGAGGCTGGAAGAAATCACTTGACCTCTGGCATCGCCTAAGAGAGACCAAATGCCCACAGTTAGGATGTTATCTGACGAATTGATTAGCTAGCTGTCTCTGTAATGTCACCCTGGATGGTGTCTGCTGAGTCCAATGTGGAGTTTTAGTGACCAAAAAACAAAAACAAACAAACAAGACAAAAAACCAAAACAAAACAGAATTTCAGAAGTAGTGGAGAATTGTTATGAAGGTGGCACAATGTCAATATTCTTGTCAAGCTGCCCTCCAGTGGGATTTGTATAATTTAGCTCATTGTAGGATTCCTTGGCTTTCTGAGCTTCTTCTGCCGCTTAATTTGGCAGTCACCCTCGGTTGCATTTCCATAGGGCACACCCTAATGAAACACCAGATTAGTTTGATATAAAGCTTAGCTTTACATTTTTGGACGCTTTGCAATGAGGTTCGGGTATGTGTGTGTGTGTGTGTGTGTGTGTGTGTGTGAGTGTGTGTGTATGTATGTATGTATCTCTCTTTGTGTAGGTTTGTGTGCATGTGTGCATTTGTGTGTGTATGTGTATGTGCAGGCAGCTGCATGTGTGTCTGTGTATGTGTGTATGCTCTGTGTGTGTCTGTATGCATGTATGTATCTCTCTGTGTGGATGTATGAATGTTTGTGTGCATTGGGTATTTGTGTGGGTATGTGTGTGTACAGGGGGCTACATGTGTGTCTGTGTATGTATGTTTGTGTGTGTATGTGTGTATGTATCTCTCTCTGTGTGTGTACGTGTCAATATATATTGACATTTAGTTTTCATTTGCTAGAATTTGAAAACCACAACCAAGAACCCTGATTTCCCAGCTGTCAGTTAAGTGTCATGACTGTATCAAAAGCAGGAAAAAAAAAAAAAGGAAAAAAGTTTAAAAGAAAGTAAGCAGGCCATTGACAGCAAGCCACTGCATCTCTTCCTGTGTCCCTCGTCCAGCCTGGCCACTCCATTTAGGCAGCTTAGAGGTGCGAGTTAAGGTCTTAGGCAAATAAGACAACTTTCTGTCGAGAAGTTATATACCTGTGTTGAACTCTCTCCCTACTATTGGAAGTCCCTTTTTAATCTTTTTAAATGTGATATGGTTGATTAAGTTCACTGGGAATCTTCCTGAGAGCCAGAAAGGCCCGTGGATCTAGTGCTTCTCTTCCCTTTGATATATTGATCAATTTTGAATACTGATCTATTTTGATCTTATGATATTCTAGAAACTAAGTATTACAGTCCAAAACCGAATCAGAATACACTGTTGTATTTTCCTTTTTTTTTTCATACTTGGAAATGATATGAAATATTTAGGAATACTTGTGAACTTCGTTTTCTTTACAACTCTTATCACTGTTGGATTGCGGGGAGGGGGTCGGCTTGCCAATGCTATTGAGGCCACACCAGCTTCTTAAAGACTGTGCGAAATGCTTTCCATACTGTTTGCTCAATCTCCACTGCACTGCTCTGAGGAGGGGAAAGAATTTCTCCATTTGAGAATTTCTCCATAAAGCTGAGCAGCAAAAGGTGTGTGAGCAGCCAGTGACTTGTGTTAGAATTTCTGCTTCTTTGATAATCTACTAGCTGACCCCTCCCCCACCCGCCTCAAATATGAAGCACGCCATTTTACTTGACACCTGTTGGCTTCCACGGCTCACCTATAATTTGAAGGTAACTGAAACTGACCCCACCGGACTGTTGTGATGAGGTTTAAAAGTGGTCACTGATGAGAACTGTTCAGCAGATCTCCCGACATATGGTTGGATCTGATGCATGGTCACTGAGGGTATTGCCCAGAAAAGTCCAGTTAGTTAATTCATTAATTAATTTTTACCTATAAATGGCTCACAAAAGAAAGGGGTTGGATCTATTGATCCAGATACATTTGGAATCTGCATCTATTGGTCTGGCTGTTTACTGCATGGGGCCATGAGACAGAGACAGTATTTCTGATAATTTAGTATAAAAATAGAAGAAAGATATCAACTGTTCTTTAGTGCATCTACAAAGCTTTTAGCTAGAAAGTCATAGAGTTGGTTCACATGCTGGATTTTTCTTTTACTGATTTCTGCATTCATAAGTAAAAGTTTTTCATTTGGGTCTATCTATTTCAGTTATCGTTTGTGCCCCAAAGACACCAGTCAGTAAGAGCAAAGAGAAAGCCCTAATGGAATTTTCTATCCATGTGTACGAACAGTTCTTTTCTACAGTTCCCATCAAAAACTTAATATCATTGAATGCTTCTGAATTTAGTATGATAAATTCTGTTATAAACATATTATTTTCATTATATTCATGAGTGTGTCTATATGGGGATAACTTGATACAAGTTCAGGTGCCCATAGAGAAGGGAAGAGAGTGTCTGGTCCCTTGGAGCTGAAATGATTAGGCAGTTAATTGGTTCTGGGAACCAAATTCAGATCCTCTTCAAGAGCAGTATATATTCTTAGCCCTTGAGCCATCCCCCCATGCCAGAGTGCCAAAAAATGTATCTCATAATCACTTTGCAAGCCACATTATACATTTTTGGTGTGATAGTTTAGTTGTTTTTAGTCAATTTAAAATATGATTGTCAGTCTTATACATTTGGCACTTTGCTTTATTATTCTAGTTGTTCATTTAGCAAATGTTTGTCCGCTGGTCTCTACAAGGTGAGATGGATGGAGAAGTATAATATACTTCTCCAGTACTCTGGAACAGTACTCTGATGGAATACACAGAAATTTACTCTCAGTATCGTACTGTGGAAGGCACAGTCTTGATTATAGGAGGTGAAAAGTCATATGATATCAGAGGGAATTTTCTAGAGAGAAGCTCTTTGAGCTGACATGTTGTAAGTATAAAGGAGTTAGGGGGAAAGTGAAAGACTTTTATTAAATGGCAACTCAGAGTGAGGGGTGAGAAATACCATAGGCATTCTGGGAAACAGAAGCAAGAAGGTTGGTATTTCTGGAGTGTAAAGAGGCTCCAAATTCTTTAGGAATCTGAAGTCAGAGGTGGCTCTGGAGAATTAATCAAGGTAGGACACTGGAATACCTTGTGTGACAGGAAGCCTGGCTTTAACTTTTAGTGGAGCCCAGGGTGCTAACAAAGCAGGTGACTTGAGGTTTTTGATTGCCGTGGTTTTAGTGACTGTAACATAAGGGGTTTTAGGCTGTGGATGGGCAGTCGGGGAGAGGGGCATCTTGACCAGGCTGCTGTAATGATTACGTGGATGAGACTTTGACAGTGGAGTTAAGGAAGACTAGTGTTGAGGATGATCCTTCAATTCCTGGTCTTTTTGGAGTGCATTCTGTCAGTCAGCAAAGACAAGGAATTCTTAAAGCTAAGTTACTGGGAAAAAATTCTAGTTTTGAATTTGGGAGACTATAGTACTGGGACGGGCTTGATGGAAGTATAAAATCTTCACTGGTGACTGCTCTGCCTCTTCATTTCCATTACTTTGCCCCTGTTTTACTTTAACACTAGTTTAGTGTTTCTTAAAAATCCATTCATCAGGAACTGTTAGAATTTTGATCAGTGGCCTCATTTACACCAGTAAGTAAAAATTCTCTGTTGAAATGAATAGCACATAGCTTTGTAAACTCTTTGCTTAACAGAATCCACCTCCCCCTATTTTTTTTCTATTTTCAGAAGTTAACTTGTGTGATTGACTCACTGGTTTTTAAATAAAATATTGCAACCCTTCTCTTTGTAACATTTGTGGTATATTTAGTATTATAAGTTATATATATTTAAAAGCCACAATGCTAATATGTGCCACAAATCCAAATGTTTATACTCTAGTAAATTACCTTTATTCTGTAAACTGTATCTTTCTTAACAGCAGTATAGTTTATAATACTTGACTAGTTGCTAGTTAAGTGCCAGTTAGTTTTCTGCTCCATAGTCAAACAGTTTTAGCATTCTAGTCCAGATTATTTTTGAGAACTTTGAAATACACATGTGGCTTCTATATGTATTATTTATTTAAAAACCTATAATATTACTAGGGAATAATGTGTTACAACTTATTCCTTAATTAACATTTTATTTAAAAATATATATTAGAGAATTCGATCTAAAATTGTAATTTCTTAAAATGCCATCATATTTCACATTAATGTTAATGACAAAACATCTGAAATTTACTTTACGTATGAACTTCAGTACTCTCTAAAATATGTATTTAATTGACCTAATAAACATGTATTAAACACTATCTTATGTAATACATGGCTGATATTAAGGAATTGAAAACCCTGAGGTGTTTTGAACAGACCATCTTTAAGGGTTCAGGTGAATTGCTATTTCATTCCAGAACACTGGGTCCCCTAGTCTTGTGAACTGACTGCATGAGTAATGAGCAAAGGTGCGAGGTACAGATTCAAGTATTTAATGGTATAGTGCATTCAACCCCACAATGGAGATAGTGCTGTCTATGGCGCTGAAGTTCTTTGATCCAGTTTCTTCCCCTTTAAATGGTAGTGGCTTTAGGCTCCCAAGCTCTGGTTTCAGCCCAAACCTCAGTAATAATAATAATGATGATGATGATGATAATAATAATAATGATAATAATAATAATAATAATCTTCCTCCTCCTCTTTTTCTCCTACCTTCCTCAGCTAACTCAGCCAAATCCCATTTATTACCTACATTAACACATGTAATCAAGTTATAAACAATACTTCCTGGCTTGATATCTATTCATTTTCTTTAACGTGATTTATATCTGTCTTAAATGTATTAAATGTTGGTTATATAGCTCAGCTCCATGAAGGCAATATCACATTGTCTGCACAGGCTTCTTCAACTCCTACTGTCATCAATTTCAACTCAGATTCACAGAAATGTTGACCACAGGTGGGGTGGTCAGCAGTTTAAGAGGCTTGAATGCCGCCTCAGAGCTCTGATACCTGGAAAAGTCGACTTTAGTGAGCTCAGGATTGAAAGCACAAAACCAAAGCATCAATTCCCTGGAACCGCTGACACCATCTGACCATCGCAAATGAGAGTCTATCTCAAAATTACAATACTAAATATTAGCTATTATAAAAGATACTGTAAATACTGAGTGTTACGTAAAGAATATTTTTCAGAAGTATTTATATTATAGGACTACCTTAAAGAAACAAGTCTGAAATTTCTTCTGCTATCATTGAAGCCTGTGGTCATATTTTAGCTGTCTCTCTAGTTCCCATGTGTAGCATACCCTATAGGTACTTACTTAAGCTCATCATATTGCATATCTATTTGAATGAGGTGATTTGACCAAGTTGAATGAATTTGGAATTTTGCTTTCTTAGATGTTAAGTAATATAAAAAAAATTGCCTATATTTTTCTAAGTATGTGTTTATTTTATAATATCTCTTATCATCTTGAAGGCAGTCCCCAACAGATGATCTGTTCGGTTTTATAGCCCTCTTTATGTTTTCCTTTATACTCATTTTCAGCGGGGCCCAAGATAACGATGCTTTAAGTGCTTCCATGAGGTATCATCGCCTCTGTTGCTATTGTGCTGTCTTTATGCAGAACGTTTAGAATTTACGGATTGAATTCTATATGTAATTTTAAAGGCAGCTCTCTGTCACTTACTTAAATCTGTTTTTAGTAGCATATACAAGATGAAATGCTTCAATTAACTTTTCTTGTGCTCTGAAGATATTTTGAAGAGCAGGCAATTAATCAGTGAAAAGTCACGTTCTAATAAATTAGCATTCATGGTGTCGACACCCTTGACACTCTTGTCATTCCTCTCTTATTATCATTGAAGCCGTAGATCTCCTTACACCTGACTGTGTCAGCTCTGCCTACTTCGTACTAAATGGAAGGCTTGGCAGTGTTCTGAAATGCTGGAGGTACTACTGTGTCCTCTTCCAGATGAATTAACATGAAGCATTTCTAATTGAGTTCTAAAGAGGCACCAAATTCCTTCCTTCCTTCCTTCCTTCCTTCCTTCCTTCCTTCCTTCCTTCCTTCCTTCCTTCCTTCCTTCCTTCTCTATACTATTTAGAAAATTTCTATTATGGCCATTCTTGTAAGGGTTCAATTTTTCCTTTTGTTTTCTAAAATGTACGCATTTCACTGCATGATAGTTAAATGCAGAAATAGATTTTTCTTATAAACTGCCTTATATATGATCTTTGAATTAGACCTGCCAAATCTTTATCTTTTAGATGGTGAGGTGTCACTTAAGTTCGAATACACTGATTACTGTTTGAGTTGAAAAGTGGACTGAAAATTTGTTTAATTAATTAGTTAATTCATCCATTTCTTTTACAAAAGGGAGAAAAGCCAAGATCACTTCTTTATCATTGGAAGTTGAAAAGTAGGCCCTTTAATAGAATTTGTACCTGTTAACTAATAAGTAGGCAGTACCCAATCATTTAGGGTAGTTCCTTAAAATTACACACAGCAAAACTACTACAAATACATTATTTTGAAATATAAAGTGAATTCTAGTATGATATTAAACCTTTATAAAGTTTTGAAAACAGTAGTTAACTCTGCTGCTGTAGACTGAGACCTAGAAAAAGAATACTGGCATTTGTTGTGTATCTGAAATTCTCAAGAGTGTGATCTGTACTCTGTTCATCTGTCTCGAATTTAGGACTCAGTGACTATGTAGGCTCCAGATCTAAGGAACCGAGCAAATTAATAAGTAGATGCCCGTGCATCTTAAAGCAACATGAAACCGCAGGTTGTTTTTGTACAAGTGACCACAATGAAGCTAATTCTGTTGATGTTCTAATGAGCTTGAGTGACTTTAGTGTGAGCAAAAATCAACAAATCCGATCCTATTAATTAATTAGACAACAGATCTCATTCCGTTTTATACACGATAATTCTTGTTATAGTTTATATATGAACATGCGCATAAAACTACAACTAAGATAAAACTTTATTCTTTGTACGCAGTTTTACGATTTGTAAGTGTAGGCAGGCCTTCTTTTGTTTTTAATTCTAAAGCAGTTTACATTTTTTTCTTTTTAAATTTGTTAAAACATTTATAAAGAAAAAATTACATTTGTTGCTTATGCAAATAAAATAACAATAAATGAATGTAGGTAGCCATCTTTCAAAGAAATAAAGTGTGGAGCTGTTCTGTAAGAGAGCTGATTACACCTGGGGTACCCGGAGCGTAACCCCAAGTGATAATGACATTGCACCCTCTGAAAATGGTCAGGTGCTACAAAAATACTGAGATCTGGGGGAACTTCTGCATGCAAATATTATCCTCATATCTACTGAAGCCTAATTTGGTTTCTGTAAAGTTTTGAGATTTTGAGTTTTGTTCTGTTTTGAGACAGGGATTCTCTATAACATTGGCTGTCCTAGAACTTTCTCTTTAGACCAAGCTGGCCTGGAACTCATGGGGATTTGTCTGGCTCTGCCTCTTTGTTGCTGGGATTAAGGGCGTGTGCCATGCCCCCTGCTGGGTGTGTGCCACCCTCCCGCCTCCCCTGCTGTGTGACATATTTGTCTTAATGACCATACCACAGTTGAATTTACACATAATGTTTTATTCCCAAATGTGGGTGATATTCATTCATAGGTTAAGATGGCGTGCACTTAACAGTGCACATCAAGATGCTAAAATGATTTCCAGCAAAAAGCCAAAGGAGACATTGTAGCAGATAATGGCAAAAGAAATCCCAGTAGGAGTTAAAATTTGCACAGAGATTTTCTGCTCCGTTTCCTATAGGATGACAAGCTTTCTTCTCCTAATAGCCACCTTCTCTCTTTTGTGTGCCCATCAGTGTGTGGCTCCATTGAGTGTTGCTTCTTTTTTTTTTTTTAAACATTTTGTTTGTCTACTTTCATTTCTGTGTGTAGGGGCATGGGTGAGACCAGCAGTCAGTGTAGGGATCTTCCTCTGTTTCTCTCTATAGTGCTGTTATGAGAGCAGACCTCTCACTGAACCCAGTGCTCACCAATTTGGCTAAACTGGCTGCCCAGTAAACCCATGCGATCTGCTTGTCTCTAGATCTTCCAGAGCTAGGAATGCAGGTGCATACATCTGTAACTGGCTTTTTTTTAAAAAAAGTGGGTTCTAGGGATCTGAACTCAGGTCCTCATGCCTGTGCAGCAATCTACAGCAAGCAGTTTAGCCTCTTAGCCGTCTCTCCAGACTAAGTATCGCTGGTTTTGTTTTTGTTTTTGTTGTTGTTTGTTTTGTTTTGTTTTTAATGTGAACATATTTAGACAGAAACTGGTTTTAGTAAGATGACTGTGGTATACTGTTAATGTATGGCATAGAACCAGTGAAATAAGGATGGGGGTGGGAGAGAGAGAGAGAGAGAGAGAGAGAGAGAGAGAGAGAGAGAGAGAGAGAGAGAACACAGAGGTAATGGGGTAGGGAGAGTGAAATAAGAAAAAGAAAGAATGAGAGGGTGCAGAGGTGTAAAGTAACAGAAAAATCAAAAACAGCTCAAGAATCAGAATAGGGAATTCATCAATGAGGAAAAAACTACTCTATTGAAATTGGTAAAATAAGAGTGAGCAGAGTCAACAGGCAAATGGAAAAGGATCCCGCTGTTCCTTTTCTCTCAGAAAATGTAAACAACAGAAAAATGAAAATTTATCAATCAAGGACACTTCTTCCCTGAGTGAGTAATCTGCCATTAAGAGTGGCTCCCATGGATAAACACTAGATTCAGACCACGGGCTTCTTCGGATACCTGGATGTGGAAGGATGCGTGGTTGGGGAAACTGGTGTCTTCAGTGTTTGAGCCTAGAAGCACTGGCTGGTAAAACTGCATCGAAGGCAAGGGCAGGGCTTGCGATGGAGCTCAGTTGGTGCAGCGCTTGTCTGGTGTGCACAAGGCCTTGCGTTCTGGGTCCAGCAGCACGTAGACCAGGTGTGGGAGCATGGGCTTGTCTGTGATCTTGGCACTCGGAAAGGAAAATCAAGATCAGGAGTACAAGGTCATCCTGTGCACAACCAGTCGGAAGCCAGTCAGTCCAAGCTAAGTGTGTGTGTGTGTGTGTGTGTGTGTGTGTGTGTGTGTGTGTGTGTGTCTGTGTGTCTGTGTGTATACATATATAGCCAGCAGTGCCTACAACAGATTGTCTAAGGAACTGGTGCTGTGACTGAAGGCCACCTTGGGCTCATTGATGGGTTTTATCTTTTCCACAAGGCTTTGATACTGTACTTTGTATATGAGCTATCCCAACTAGTATATTCTAAGATGGCCAAGGCTGCCTTAAATATAAGTCTTGTTACTAAGCCGCCATTTTCCTTCAGTGCAGTGGGAAAAGGCCGGGGTGAGACCTGAGTCTGACAGTAACTGTGAGGACTCTCCCTGTCCCTCCCCTTCTGGAAGGTGACAAGGACAAAGGCACTTGATGCTCCTTCAACACAGGAGATGGGTTTTTGCATCCAGGTGTGTTTCCAACCTGTTGTCATTGCCTCCTGAAGTGTCTCCTACCCAAGTACTGAGTGAAAAGAGTCTCTCTGTAAGTCATACTCCTCCTTCTGTCAGGGTTTCAGAACCCCCATCTTAGCTTTTACCCGTTGAACCATTTTTTTTTTCCTGAAATTAACCCTGTGTTAATTCTTCAATAAAACTTTATGAGTCACGAGATGGAATTTATGTGTAAAGAATAAGTTTATGGAGCTCATAAATAGTAAGGTCAAGCTGAGCATGGAGGTTCAGGTTTTTAATGCAAGGATTAGGAGGCAGAGATAAGTGGATCTCTGTGAGTTTGAGGCCAGCCTGGTCTACCAAGTCAGTACTAGGATAGCCAGGGCTACCCTCTTGAGAAAATAAGAAGTGAAACAAAATCAAGGAATGTGCTTAACATGCTCAATGAAATGATTTCTAAAATGTATTAAGAGTAGCCAGGAAGTTGTTCTATGTGCCTTTAATTCCAGAACTTGGGAGAAAGAGGCAGGTGGATATCTGAGTTCAAGGCCAACCTGGTCTCCAAAGTGAGTTCCAGAACAGCCAAGGCTACACAGAGAAACTCTACCTTGAAAAACCAAACCAATAAACAAACAAACAAATAGACAAACCTATTAAGAGTAATTATTTTATTTGTAAGATATATTTTGTAAAATAATTTCACATCCCAAATATAATATCTAAATAACTAAAATTACATGCAATATTTAGTTAATCTCTCTTAGTCAATCTCTTTCCCTGACCCTGATTCTTTTTTTAAAAAATATTTTTATTTTCTATATTCTTTGTTTACATTCCAAATGATTCTTACTATGTGGGTATCCTGGAAAGATCCCTTGGGATCTCAGCCTGATTTGTAAAATGCAGGCATTACCCAGTCATGGTAGTATTAAACATTAGAAATGAGGAGTACATGTTCTCTAGAGTGATGACTAGCATATAGTAAGTTGCACAGAATGATAATTATTAATGAATTGTTTATAAGATTTGTAAGTTGAGAAAAGCTGAGGAAAATGCTAAGAAGGACCCCATGTCTCTGTTAAATTCAAGTTATGGTATTATTGCAGGGTCTTTTAAGAGAGGAAAGATTTTACTCTTTAATTTTCATTGACATCATTTTTTTTAAAGTAGCCTAAATAATTATTCAAGAACTTAACAAGCGACCTGAATCTCTCGCTAGATATTTTCCTTTTCATATGTATGGGTGTTTTCAGGTAAACAAACTCACAAATATTATTTGAAGCTAAACATGTACTCAGATATAAAGCAGTTATTAATGCTGTTGTATTCAAATCAATTACTGAAGCAATGAAAACGAAATTACCTAATTAAAGCAAATCACAAACAAACCTTCGATGTTTGTGTGGGGAATAATTGAAGTGGTAATTACGCAGTAGTAATGCATTTCTTTTAAGAATGGCGACCCAGAAGCTCTGTTTGGGGACAGGGCAGAGCTGCAAGACTTACACGCCTTCCTACTTATCTGGGTCCAGAGTGATGTACTCTGCTTCGCCTTTGTAATTCTTCTTTAAGGTGAGCTTGTTTGCTTACATGCTAAGATGAGGCCGTGAGCAGGCTCCTGAGGTGGGTTCTACTGGTTCACGAGTTGCAATACTAATCGTCCTGTATGCCCTTCATTATACCGCCTCTCTGTTCCATACCGCAGAACTTTGTGTCAGACTGCTTTCTCTCTTATCCTCTGAAGAGTCAAGGGCAAGACAGAATGTCCTTCCCATGGATTTCATAGCAGAATATATATAAAAAGGTTTTTTCATGTATAGACATTAACTGGTCTTTGTTCAGTTTCCTAGGTGGACACATGATCGATATCTATTGCCTACCCTTTGTTTAGCAGAGTTGTCTCTAAAACTTGGGAAGAGTTCATCTCTTCTCTTCTTTCTCATTACTTGCTGACAGTGGCCCAGCTTATTTCTCCAACTGCTTGGGGGCAGGGAAATGACCATCTATGTGTGATTTGTGTAACCTGAAGGCAGCAGACAGGGTGAAGCTTTGAAGTTGGGTTGCACAGTGTTTTCTTTGTTTTTTGTTTGTTTGTTTGTTTTGATTTGATTTGATTTGATATGAATTACTAGTTTGTAAACTAGGGCAGGTTGATGCTTGTCTTTTCTGGCTGTAGGGATCTATACAGGAACCTCAGAAAGCTTTTCTTACAGTATCTAAGGCATTTCAAAAACTCTGTTGGTTGTTGTTTGTTTGTTTGTTTGTTTGTTTGTTTTAATGAGTTCCCCATTTACACAAAGGCTAGCCAACATGGTGCCCAATGTGGTCTCTAGGTAAAGAAAGCTGTCTATGGACTTTGGGGTTCATATCAAGCTAATCTGTGTGAATTGGCTGAGTGAATTAAACCCCTGTCCTAGTTAGTCTAATGTCTCCTGATTAAAAAATAAACAAACAAACAAACAAACATGTGTTTGGTCATTTCAATTATGTTTTCTGTGGAGAACACCAGAGAGCACATCCTCCAGTTTTAAGATGGCTGCTGAGTGAGCTCCAGCTTAGACTTTGGTTAAATGTCTTCTCTATACTCATCCGAGCAGAACACTCAATTGGAGTAAAAGCTCAGGGTGCTTGGGGAGTTTATGTGGCTTCAAAATAAAACACTTCTTCCTGGTGGCATCACTACTGTTCAGAGTGTTTGGTGCAGGAGTGTTTGGTGGATAATAGCCAGATGTTCACACCACCCAGACAACCGTTATATAACATATATATATAACTTATATATATATATATATATATAAGTTAAGAGGCAGAAATGGTTGGAGTTGTAAAGTCACTTTTATTAGTCTTCTTTCTAATGATGTTTCAAATCTCTCGGATCCAAGTGCTTTCAAATATAAACTGTCCCTTCAGAAGACCCATGCAACACTATTGGTTTTATTTAATTTTATCCTGAATTTAGAACTGAAAGATCCTTGAGAAACGTAGGACTCCAATGGGTGTTTTTAGAACTGTCGGGCTGCTCTGTCCATAGTGGAGGGGAGGCCAGACCTCATTTCTCCTCCAGCGATTGTAATTATCACATCTGTCCGTGATGTCCTTATTACAGTAGTCTGTGGGGTGAGAGACACAACCTTCCCAGAAGGTTTCTCCCTCAGTTTAAGCTTTTCCTTGAAATATTGTTTAAATGTGTCTAAAACATGTCTAAGCTGTTTGTCAATGAGCATCCCTTACTTAGTCTTGCAAGATCCCTAGAGCTGAAAGGCTGTGAGCTCATTAGTTTAGAGAACATCGAACTGTCATTGTTTCTTAACAGGGCATCTTTTCATTGAAATTACTCTCTCTCTCTCTCTCTCTCTCTCTCTCTCTCTCTCTCTCTCTCTCTCTCTCTCTGTGTGTGTGTGTGTGTGTGTGTGTGTGTGTGTGTTTGTGAACATGCAGGCACACATAAGGTAGTCATTGGACAACTTTCAGGAATAGGCTTCCCTTCTTTCCTACAATATCTTCCCTACCATCCTGTGGGTCTCAGGATGAACTCAGGTCCTCTGGTTTGGTGGTGAGCATCTATGTCTGGCCATCTCCCCTCCCCAGGCCATTTCTCAATATGAAATCTTTTTCTACCCATAGCTTTTTTTCCCCTTAATGTTACAGCAAAATTGTGTGCCATTTTGCAAGCTTATAAAATGTAATTTGGTTGGCACAAAGATCTGTGAATTAAGTCTTTAATATTTAACTGGAAAGCAGCAGGTTTTATCCTAACTGAAGATCCAGGCTTGAGTTTGTAAATCTGTAGTAGCAATTTAATGGTAATGGGTCCTATGCATTTATAGGTTGAAAAGAACCTTTCGTGTTAATCAATATGTAGTTGTCTGTCTGTTTTTTTCCCTTTTCTTTATTTTGTGAGTGTTTGAGCCAGTATAAAATATTTTTTAATGTGCTGTAATTGTTTTAAATCTCAGTTTCAAAATTTGGTGCCCCCCCCAGATGCCCCAGGACTCCCAGGGACTAAACCACCAACCAAGGGGTATACACGGTTCCAGCCAAAAAATGTGGCAGAGGAATGCCTTGTTGGGCATCAGAGGGAGGAGTGGTCCTTGTTCGGTGAAAGCTCAATAGGTCGCCCCAACAAAGGGAAATCGAGGCAGGGGAGGTGGAAGTGGGTTGGGTGGAGGGACATATACTTGGAGTCAGGGGGTGGGAGAAGGGGTTGGGGGTTTTTGGGGAGGGGGTAAACCCGGGAAAGGTTTTAGCATTTGAAATGTAAATGAAGATTATATTCAATTATAAAAAAATTTGATGGCCCCAGGTGTCCTTACCTTGCTACAGTGGACAGACATTTCCAGTCCTATCGTGACATAGATAGCCCTGGTTAAACTAAATGGGTCACAAAACCAATCCAAAAATTGTGACCCTGGGAAAAATAGGTCTGAATGGGAGGTGAGGGTTAGTGGAGGCAGAAAAGAGTTAAGAGAGAGGGTGGAAGAGAATAATCAGGATATATTATATACTTGTATAAAATTGTCCAACAGCAAATTCAGTTTTTTAAAAAAATGGTTCAGTTTTAAGGACAAAATCAAGGAACTGCATGGCCCTCAAGGACAGTCGGAGTTTACCAGCTCCACCTGCTTCCTTTTCATTGTTAAACTTATGGCTATTTGAAATTGTGTTTTCAGGATTATGTGTCTGAATAGTCACGACTCTGTAGACTGTTGCTATTAATTGTGCTTATCATCTTATTGCAAAGCATTTACTGTTTTAAAAGTCCTCATGCTTTGAATGTGGTGGGCTCACTTTGTGAGCCCCCAGCTTAGCCATGAATATGGTTTCCGGTTTTCCTTTTCTACTATGTTTGCATTTTCTGCATTGTTGTGTATTGAGGTAGAGGAGTTGACCCACCACTGAGTTAGCATCAGCCAGGAGAAGTGTGAGATGTGTCATCTTTTCTAAGGGAAGGAAATGGGGGAATCGTCCCCTTCTGCAGGCATTGTGTAGTCAGTGGAATAGAGAATCTACTGTTTCCCTTCATCTTCAGACAGTCTGTCTCCATCAGCAGATCCTCTTCTCTCAGGATTTCTATAGAGGCTTTAGATAGATTTGACAACAACCATCTCTAGGACCTTTGTTTTCTCCAGACTTTCCAGTCATTCGTCACCCAGTGATTCTCAAGTAGTTCCTGAATGGAGGCTGGTTTTACCATACACTGTCCTGTAACTTGTTAGCAAGTATTTATGCCTAAAATGTCGAGGCCATTTATAACTGGTGTTCTGCCTTCCTTATTATTTCCAATAATCTCTACGGTCAATAGAACTGGATTTCCTAAGCCAGACTCCATTGCTATGAATGAACTTTGCATTGAAGCAGAATAAATGCAAGTCTGTTTTCAGTCTGTAAACCTGGCTTTTTGTTTGATTTTTTTTAACACATAAGCATATTCTAAATATTAGAGCAATCAATTAAAAAAGAGACATATATTATTCTATTCATTCTTTCCTGCTTTCTCTTGATTTGACAAATTAATTCCCTTCTCAACACTCTTCCTATATCTTCACTGAAGATGTCTTTCTTTCTTAACTCATTTCTTTGGTTGCCTCTTGACTGAAGCTCAATAGTTGTATAAGCCCTTCTTAGACATTTGTTAATTTTTTCAATTTTATTCCCTCCACACTGTCTGAAATAATTGAATTTATGTTTTTTTTCTCCCAGTACGTACTTGAGGACCTTTATCAGTCTTGGTTGCTGTGGTAGCCTCAATATAGAGTCATGAATTAGTTGATGAGAACTCTCTGTGAAGCAAGCATGGTATTTTATACTCTGATGTCCACTCCAGAGCCCGCACTGTAGAGATCTGTATGCAGAACCAAGATCACATAGGAGAGACATGGTGGTAAAAGTGGGCTGTTGCTTTCTCCCATCCCATTTACCTGAGTGTTTGCTTCATTTATAACACAGTGGGTACTTGGATGCTCTGGACCACAGCTGACCATGGATAATATATTTCTCTTTTTGAATTGATTGCTATAATATTTAGAATATGCTTATGTGCTAAAAAAAAAACCAAACAAACAAAAAGCCAAGTTTACTCTCTCTAAATTTCACCCTCACAAATCTGTTTTTTTCACAAACCTATTTTTGTTAATTTTACAATGGTAACTTTATTTAGCTTTCCTATTTGATTTTGTATTATACTTAATAGTATTTTAATTATTATGGTTCATTATCATTGGAATTTAATGGTCTTATAGTACTTAGGAAAGTAAATGCTTTATAACAACAATCAAATCTCATTTCTTTAGTTCCTAGAATGTTTGGAAATACAGTTTTTTAAAAAGTTAGTTAATTCTATAAGAAATACCTCATTGCATTTTAGAAAATCAAATGTATATAACTCAAAATTTTGATTAGGACATGAAAACATGCATATTATATAACTATTTTCATTATATGACCATTGCCCATCATGGCTCAAATAAGGTGTTCAGAGTGGGATTAATTGTCTGGAAGCAGGTGGTATTATTTAAACCCCACAACTGGAAAATATGGGTATTAAGACGTTAATTGATTAGTACTTTTACACGTTGTTATCCAGTGATTAAGGAATGCTGGGTGGAACCAGCATGATGGGATTTTCTTTTGGAAAATAGACTCTTAATTGTGATGACGTCCCACTGGGTATCCAATAAAAGTGATATTTAGCAAGAACAGTTTAGGGTTTAAACATACCTTTGTGTTGTGGTCATTTACAAAGCTTCTGATGCAGATCTTGAGAGAGGCTTGATGTTTTATGAAGCATAGCTCTCGCCAATGTTCCATGGACCCTGTCACCACAACCTGCCAGTAATGAAAGGCCTTTAATAAGCATAACTGTCTTCTACCTGCTTATTTACAGTTTTCATAGCTAATGAATTAAAAGAAAAGTCCACAAGGACTTGATTGTTCACCTCTCTAATAGCAATTTACAGATGATAGGTGCAGTGGCTCTTACACACAGGGCCCTATAATAGCTTTTGATGTAAGGAGCTGTTCACCATTCTGTATTGTGGTTGGAACCAGAGAAACAGAAAATTGGTCATTTCCCGGCAGAGAGCAGTAAGTTTCAATTCAGTCAAAATGTTGTATGTACTGTGATAGGTTTATAATTATTACCCAAAGATTGATGTTTTTTTGGGTGAGTGTAAATTTGTGCAGTGGTAATCCATTAAGAAATCAATAATCAGGCCACTGTGATGTGTGGTTCCTATTCACTGTTATAAATGTGTGCCAGAAGCTGAACCTAAGGTTTTTGTTTTGCTTGTGTGTTTCATGTTTGTGAGTATATGTGTGTGCATGTGTGTGTGTGTGTGTGTATGTATGTGTATGTGTGTGTTTGTGTGTGCATGTGCGTGTATGAGAAATCATAGCTGGCACGAGAAATAAAGAAAAAACATATATGTATATTTCTTTTTATTCTTATTTTTATGTGGTCTATGCATTTGTTCATGCGTATGCATGTGTGTATGTGTGTGTATGTGTGTATATGTGTGTGTGCATATACGTTCATGTACTTGTGCATGTCAGAGTATGATCAGGTGCCCTTCTTGTTACTACTTGAGACAGTCTCTTACGGAACCTGGAGCTCACTGATAGCTTCAGGGATCCCTGTGTCCCTCTCAGCACTGGGATTACAGGTATAGGGCTCTGAGTCTAGCTGTTTCTCTGGATCCTGGGGATCTGAATCAGCCCCATGCTTGTGAAGCTGGCATTTTACCAATGGAGTCCTCGTCCCAAGCCATTTTACTCTTCTCTTTTGATCAAGTGTCCCCATATGGAACATTTGCTTAAAATTTGCTTGTTTCCCCAAAGTTTTAGAAAACTTCCTTGGATCTCTTTTAGATGGTCCCGTCTCTTTTGCTTCAATGATGCTTTGTTGTTTAGTATTGGGAATAGTATTTGTATGCTTTAATTAAATAGTCGTTTCTCTAATCTGGAAGTAATTTATTGCCACATCTGCATGGTTAGGGAAGTTAAAGATGCATGCTTTTTAAATTAAAATCCTAACCTTAAAGCTATGACCTCACGACAAACAAATGTAAGGTTTACTTATAGCCAGTACTTTTTAAGCTCTAAGTTGGATGTCAATGGAAGAAGTCAGGCATAATGCAGAACTGGCCCTGTTCTCAAAAGAGCTTGTGTTTCACCGAGAAACAGCAGAGATCTGGGGAAAGGCAGCTGCTCTGCAGCCTTCCTCTCTGTAGCTAGAATTTCGGAGTTAACGTGTAATAGTGCTGGACATGATAAGGTGTGCGGTGAGTTTCATCCCACAGGATATTGCAACATTCTACAGAGTCTGAGACTCAAGAGCCAGCCATTGAAATAGAGATTATAAATCAAAATGTTGTAAGAACCTAATATTCAGTTAAAACAGTGAAGAAAGATGTAAACAAGAAGTGAAGCCTGACTGGTTTTTGCAGCACCAATGCTTACGTATCCATCGCATCTTTTAATGTGTACTGCCACGTGCACTGTCTGCGCATATATCCCCTTTCTTGGTGACAGTGCTAACCGTGTGGTGTGTATCGACCCATGGCTTGATATTTTTTATTTATATTTTTTTCATATTTCTTCTTTGTTCTTGCCCTCACATACCAGCTATATATTGGAGGTGTATGGGCCTCTCCCTCACTGGAAGGTTTATTTGTTATTTATCTGATCTCTGCGGATGAACATCTAGGTTGTTTCTAGCTTTCAGAAGGAATGTCTGTGTCCACCCCTGTCAGTGTGTGTCCTATGTCCCGTAGAATGACATGACTCAGTTCTTTCAGGATGATTAACTCTGCTGGAAGTCCTCCAATGGGCATTTCGGTAGATAAAACAGAAAATTGTCTTTTGAAAATATTATTGTGCATCACCCCTAACATTGTGTGAAGTTTTGGGATTGGTTTTTGTTTTGTTTTGTTTTTTTCATTTGACAAAAGTGTATCTTCTCATTTTGAGGGTATCTAAAAGGGAAGAAAATGGTATGTGTGCATAGTTAATGTTTTTGAAATGATATACTTAAACATCATTTCACTTTTGTTGGCGAAAAGTCTGTTTAATTTTTGCCCCAGACAAACACTTCTGCCTAATCATTTAGGAGGTATTATAGTTTAAAACAATATTAAGAAATAGCAGCTGGGAGGTGGCACACACCTGTATTCCCAGCACTCTGGGAGGCAGAGACAGGCAGATTTCTGAGTTCGAGGGCAGCCTAGTCTACAGAGTGAGTTCCAGGACAGCCAGGGCTATACAGAGAAACCCTGTCTCTAAAAAACCAAATCCAAAAAAAAAAAGAAAAGAAAAAGAAAAAACCAAAAAGAAAAAAAGAAAAGAAAAGAAGAAAGAAAGAAATAGCGAAGAAAAACCATTTTTGGGGGGGAGGGGTAACCCTCCGTGTAGTGGACTGTGGACATGGGCTGTGGACTTGATTTCATTTGAAACTGTCCCCAGGCTGCTGGAGTCTGCATCGCTCCATCCACATCTGTTGAGTTGCCCAGAAACCCACAGCCTACGCCTAGTGCCCAGGAGAGCTGGGCTCTGGCAGCTTGTCCTTTATGGCCTCCTCATGCAGGAGCCTTGAGTCTGGAGGAGAGCTAAGACAGCTCATCGTGTGACGCGGTTTTTACAGGAGCAAATATGCATGGAAGTGTGTTGTAGCATTTGGCTTCCTCTGAGACTGTCCCAAGGGAAAAAAATGGTTCTTGACCTGTTGAGAAATATGCATATAGGCACAAGTTTGCTCCTTAACATGAAGAGAATCCTGAGGTAGGAAAATCCTGTGTGTCCTGCCCTTCTCTCAGAATGGCAGTTTGAGGGAATAATTGACAACCCCCTTTTGCTCTGTGCCTGTGAAACCATTTTTTAAAATATCAGATTGTCCAAGTTGGCTTCTGGAATACAACTGTGTGTGTGTGTGTGTGTGAGCAAGAGAGAGAGAGAGAGAGTAACATCTCTGCTGAAAATAACCCTTGAGTCAAACACTTGGACAGGACCCCAAAGGTCATTTAGAACAACTTCCTAAACAAAACAAGAATGTCCTTGACAGCTCGAGTGACAGGTGGGCTCTGCAGTTTGAGTTCTCTAGTGCGGTGCTGGCTGAGGGAAGACTGTCAGGTTGATCAGCTGGGATTCCTAGAAAGCCCTTCCTTATGGCTAGTCCTCTGACTCCCAGAATGCCACTGTTCCTTTTTACTGTGCATTTTCCCTCTAATTATCAAGAGACAATTGTCTGTCTGTTTGTCTGTCTGTCTGCCTATTTGTTGACTTGGTGCTTGTGGACCAGGTTTTCTTGTAGATATTTTTCTACAGGTTGTTTGTTTTAACTTTTATGATTTAAAATCTATATTAATTGCTTATGAGGAATAATAACACTTTAGACACGCTTCATGTTGACATTTTTGTCACTTGCCACCTTTGTCCATGTACTTGCAAATAAATCATCCCGGTGTGCTAAATAACAGAAGGAAGATCAATCCTGAATGGGTTTTCCCTCATTTATATCTTATTTATGCTACCTTTAGACATTTTAAACTTAAAGCTTTCAAATTGTTGACTTGGCAATTCAAATTTGTTTATATTTAAAGTAGTATTTTGCTTGAAACCACTACATGTTTTGGACACAAATATCCTGTTTTCCATTCATAATGTAACACAAAGCTGTGTGTGTACATGGGAGTTTGGATAGTAAGCCTGTTATTCTAAAACCAAACACTTTGTGACATAAAAGTAATAAAAAGGGAATGGAGGAACAGGGTAGTGGTGCTGCATATCTTTAACCCAGCAATCGGGAGGCAGAGGCATGCAGATCTCTGAGTTTGGGGTCAGACCAGTGTACAGAGTGAGTTCCAGGACAGTCAGGGCTACAAAGAAATCCTGTCTCCCCTGTATAAAAAGGCAATCTCCAACACACACACACACACACACACACACACACACACACACGCACGCACGCGCGCGCGCACGCACACACGCACGCACAAGCATGCATGCGGGTGCGCACACATACACCAAAGCAAGGGAGGGAAATATAGAGACATGTTAGAAAGCTCATGAAATCATCTTTGAAGGTTTCGTTCAGCATTGGATGTGGAAATTTGCCATAGTTTTCCAGCTGACATTTCTTATGAAAGATTTCCAGGTGAAAAATGATAATACCAAATTTCTAAAAGTGCTTCTGGTCCCTGGCCTTTATCCCTCTGAGGATATTAGCAGTGTCTGAATTGGCTTACAACCCTGCCTTGCTCCCTCGCCTGAGTGGCAGTTTTACTGATCCCTTATTGGATTTACGGTTGTAATTCGATATAGAGTTGTGCTGGGAAGCATATATTTCAATATGTTCACCTTAGCAGTCTAGATCGTTGTTAGGTCGGTGACTCACTCACATTTACTAGGGAAATTAGCTGGCTCTGTCTGTGTGAACATTTCAGGAGGAGCTGGCCCTAACTGCAGGGATACCATCTTCCAGGTCACCTGTGGCAAAATCCAGCACTAAACAGGCTGGAATATTTTTTTGATTAGCCAGGTTAAATTTTGTTAGGTATATATTTGCTTTAGTTTGGAGAATTATCTTCTTTGGAGAGTCACCGGCTGGGAAATGATTAGCTACTCAGGTAAGAAGTCCATTAGCTCTTTTAGTTATACTACTGCAGACTTGTTAAGGATACACGTCAGGTCAGACGGTATCCTGGAGGCCGTCCATCACAAAGAAATTATGGAATTTAGGGAAGTAATTATCCTCACAGACAAGCTGTTTAACAGTCATTATGTCACACAGGTCCTGTTTGCCAGTCTGGTTTGGTCATGAGAATCATCGAGGATGGCTTTTCAAGCAAAGGTCTGGAAAGACCTTACCCGAGGTATTCCGAATCAGAATCCTCTAGGGAGGAGCCTATAACTCAGATCTAGATCATCAGGAGGGCAGGTTTGAGAAACTTTATCAAGCAGCGTTATATGTGGGGAATGGGAGCAAAACTGATTGGGACTGTAGGTGGAGGCTGCCGTGTGCATCAGACAGTGGCGCTAGCTTTGCAGCAGAAGGCAGAACGTGACCAGACTGTCCATAAAGTTCAATATAAGAAAAAAAAAGAATTAAAATGTAAATGTATATCACTTGTGTAATCTTCTGTAATAATAATAATAATAATAATAATAATAATAATAATAATAATAATAAAACTTCTCTTCCCTTTCCTTCCTGCACACACTATTTGTACCCATGTTTCATTTTTTTCCCTTTTCCTATCTTTGTTTGAAGTGCTATAATAGTATCAAGTGTAATATTTTTCCCCTGAATTTCATGAGACTGAGGTTTTTTTCCTCTCTACTTCTAAGTTGTATTCCTTCAGCTTGTTGATACAAAATATATACATGTTTCTGTTTCGGCAAGGGGCGGGAGTGGGGTGGAAGTGTGTGTGTGGGAGCTTGTACATCTGTTGACACTTCAGAAGTAATCAGTTTAGATTTCAGCAGCTGATTAGAGCACCCTTAACCAAGCTAAGAGCCAACTCTTCAGAATGACACGAGGTATCATTCCACTTATATTTCTGTGAAACAAATGCAATAATGGCAAATTTAGGCCAATTCCAAGGTTACTAAACTCCTGCTGATTTTTTTTTTCTTTATTGGATTGTATAAAAGTTTTAAAAAAAACACTTAGTGGCCTGTCCTACACAAATCATACACCATAATTAATCGGGGCCTTCTAGTGGAAGCCTTCCATTTGTAACAACTCTACAGATGTTAGAAAGAATGCTGGTAGAGTCTAGGAATATCCTCTGCAACCTGCTGCAGTTTGTAGGGACTCCGAGCTTCCACATTGAATTGAATTACTGGTGAATGTAAGAAATATACCCGATGGTGTCAGCATGGCACCCAAGTCCTGATTAGCCTAAGATAGGAAGTCATAGCCCCAAGACCTGCAGCCAAAACGAAAGCAGAGCTGTGTGTTTTAAATAAGCTTGTGCAAACACTCACCCAGCTGACCTTCTGTTTCTTCAGCAGCCGAGAGAATACATGTAGAACACACGATCTAGACCAAAGGCCCCGCAGGGTGATGACTACACATGCTATTTAGCAAGTGCTTTTTGAATAACTTAAACAAATGCCTAGCATAGGCGAGGGAAGTTTGGATTCTTCTGTTAAGGAGAAGGAAATTTTGCAGGATGAGCTTGTAAATTAGAAAATTGAAATATTTGAATATTTTAGGTGTGGCTTTGAGACACTCAGGCAGGTATAATGGCTTGCAAATGATATCCATATAATTAAAATACAAGATCACACTGCCTGCTCAGGAAGAATTGGAGGGCGTCTACCTTCTGGTTAAATTCTTAGAATTACCATTTTCCTTCTATAATCTTTTCATCATTTTCTGTAATAAAATCTGTTTGCTATCTCCTTCCTGCAAACGTTAATGACTCCCTTTACCTATGACATGAAGTCTGATACACTCCTTTGTGTTTTATTCTATGCTCCTTGTTAAACAACCCAACCAGTCTTTTTATTGTTATCCCCTGAATTGGCCCTATTGTCTGCTTCCAGTCAGACACTTGTCATGTCCCCAACATAATATATGTCCTTTCATTTTTGCCTTAATGTTGCACAGACCTTCTTTCCTGAGTCTCTGTCCCCTTTTCAATCCCTGTACACTCCCAATACTTCTCTGAAACATCAGTCAATCTTATTATCCCGTAGCTCCAAGCCTGGACAGTTTCCATTATGGTATTTGGCCTATTGTATTGTTATTGTTTTATGGTTTTGCCTCCCGGGGTGGACTTTGAGATCCTCCAGGGAAGAGGCTGCAGTCTCTTTTTCTCTATGACCTGTTGTCTTCCTGCCTATGTACCTCACACAGAGTGAGTACAGTCTTCTGTCCTGTCTTCTGGACAGCCGACAAGGGGAGGGCCTAGGGGCAGGGACCTGAGGTACGGACCATTTAGGGAAAGAGTTGGAGTGACTTCCTTAACTAGGAAGCAGGAGGGGGGGGTAGGGTGAGAGAGGGGTGGGGGAGGGAGAGGGTGGAGAAGAGAAAAGGGTGAGACCCAGGCTCTTGTAGCATAGCTATCTTCAACACAAAATCCTTTCTCCAAACAAATAGTTATGCCATTACTAAGGTCAAATAGGTAAGGTTTCTCCTTCCCAGGTTGGGCCTCTCCTTCCTTCCCTGGATACCTTCCTAAGTGTATGGCACTCATAAGTTCATTAATGATTTTTTTCCATGCTCTATAATCCCAGAGGAGATTTTACCTGCTCTCGGGGTAACAGGATACAATAGAGATCCATATATGTTGGTGAGCCTTGGACCCAGATCACAATGCAGGTCCACCTTACAGTCAGTGCTAAGAGTTCAATTCATGTTTGCTCTTCTAATTTGGAGCTAACCAAGATGGATGTGTCTGCAGCCGTTCTTCTAGTGGGGTAGAGTATTAATAAGCACATTCCTCTGGACTTCCTTATATGTGTCATCCGTAACAGAATAGCAGTGGTACACCCTTTCTTCTTTGTCCTTCTCATGTTTCTTCTTCCCACACTTTCATCTGTCCTGTTTGTGCTGGCTCATGGCTTTTGTCTTCTAATGAAACTTCCTCTGGCTGAACTCAGGGAAATGTGTTTCAGCTTTAGTCATTTGCCGTTTGTCAGGCTGACCTATTTAAAAAAAAAAGAAAAAGAAAAAGAAAGAAAAGAAAAGAAAGGAAAGGGAAGGAAGAAACAAGATATTGTGGTGGGGTCAGTAGCCAGGGGAGCACGCCAGGTTGCTCCCACTGGGGTTCTGGAGTGCCAGGCTTGCCCTAGCTAACGTTATATGTGTTCTGTAGTTTGGGCTGACTCTGATGAAGTCTACGGATTGTCTTTGGGCCCCCTTTAACATTCTATTTATTTTTCTTATCCTGTTATTTATAAACCCACTTCCCCTCAGGGTAGAGAAACAGCTCAGCTCTTTCAAACACCTGCTGCTCCTCTAGAGGACCGAATTTGGTGCTCAGCACACATACACAGCTGTTCACAACCACCTATAACTCCTTCTCTAGGGGATCCAACACCCTCTTCTGGCCTCTGTGAGCAAACAAGAGGAACATGTGCACACACAGACACAAACTGTATACATACATAAAAATAAAATAATTATTTTGTTATCTGTCTGCCTGCCTATCATCTATCTATCTATCTATCTATCTATCTATCTATCTATCTATCTATCTATCTATCTATCTATCATCTCTTTGTATCTATGTATAAAAGGATCTCACTATGTAATTCTAGATTTCCTGAAACTCATTCTGTAGACTGGGCTGGCCTTGAACTCACATCTGCCTTCATCTCCCTCAAGAGTATTGAGATTAAAGGCCTTTGCAACTACACACCTGGTTTAAAACGAGTCTCCAACCAATGATAAAAGCAGTTCCTCTGTGATTCTTGTGTGCTCTCTGCTGCCCTGTGGGCCCCGCCATCTTCGTTTAGGATTGCACAATGCTGACATGAGTCTTCACCATCCTTAGTGCAATTCAAAACCTGTCGGGAGGACCAGGCACTCCTGTCTCATCTTTCCATCTTGTCTTTGAGCAGTTTGAGGCAGCTAATCCAGGCAGAGGATTTTAGAGAGTGACATAGCTTAATGGATCACTGCTACTTTATGGTGTGTATGTGTGTCTGTCTGTCTGTCTGTCTGTGTGTCTCTAGCACTTCCCACTCAAACCACAGTAGTAAATCTCAAGTAATAGGAATTTCAGGTAAGACATTATGCAAGAGGGCTCGAAGGAGATTTTCTAGCAATGAACAATGCATGAAAGATTAATTTCTTCCCATACAGTAGTATCAGATCTGAGTTCACATTATAAAAGCATCAAATAAGTGAGGTCTGAAACAATAATTTTGAACCAATAATCAGATTAACAGTTACTTTTCTCCGCTTGTTTTGATAGTGCTTTTTACTTTTGGTTTTAATATAAAGACCCTTTAGCTATAGTTTTGTATAAATGCAGAAGAGACTTCTTCAATTTCTGCATAAATATAATGGAATATTATACAGATTTGTAGTTGACACCATCAGGAGGCCGTTTCAACCAATGACAAGTAGCGCTCAGTACTCTACTGTTAAAGATGTGTGCTTGTTAAATCATTGTCAGTGGTTAAAATTCTTTTGTAGAAGAGAATGGGCTGTTTTATAAGCCCCCCACAAGTCCACAGCTTCTAAATACCCTTAAAATCAACAGGCCATAGTTACAAAAACAGTATAACTGTGAAAAGGTATACCAGAGCTTTCTGCAGGTAAAGAGTGTGCCTGTTGCAGGTAGGTGTTAAGAGCTGTGGGAAGGAAGACAGAAGAGAACCTTGCTCTTGGTTTCCTTAGAGGCTACTCTTCTACTGTAGTCACACATGTTTCCATTCTGCCCTGACTGTGGTGACAAGCATACCCTTCCATAAGAGTTGCAGACTGATGTGGTTGTTTGCTGGCATCTCCTAAATGTTTTTGTTTTAGAACCTTAATACCTAAATTCAGGTGCTGATGGTGTTTGTAGGTGGAGCCTTCCCTGAGACAACTGAAATCTGAGTTGGGTTTTCATGAGTTCATGAGGGTGGGACCCCCATGAAGGGGTTAGTAATTCCCCAAGACAACTGAAATCTGAGCTCTCAAGATGCTCTCCGTGTTATGAGCATGTGATGTCTTCCAGCATTCCGAGCTGGAGCTAGCTCTCTGCCTGTGCTTTTGTGTGGCGTCCTAGCTTCCAGACTATGAGGACTATGCCTCTTCTTTTACTAAATTCCCTGGACTCAAAGATTATGCTTTAGTAGCATAAAAATGGACTTAGAGAACCTGTGTATTGAATGGAGAGACTAAAAGCCTAGTTTCTCTCATTAACTTAAAAAAAGAGAGAATGGAAGAAGATTTTTCATTTAAAGTATTCTAGAAGTAAGTGGTTATATTTCCCCCAAATAATCAATGGACTGGCTTAATTCATGTAGAAATAGCAAAATTACACAAATTAGCACTATTTTCTTAGGAATTTGAGAAATGCATTTTTCCCATTCACAGTTAGAAATGGGGAACAGAGCTAAGGTACCTAGAATTCTGGTCATGGCTGGGGGTGGTGATGGACACCTTTAATTTTAGTATACTTCTGAGCAGAGGCAGGCAGATCTTTGTGGATTTGAGGACAGCCTGCTCTACATAGTGAGTTTTAAGCCAGCTAGGACAATGTAATCAAGCCCTGTCTTAAAAGGGGGAAAAATAATTCTGGTCAAAGTGGTGGTGCAGTCAATTGCCAATAGTTGTTGGGCTCAGAGTGACACACAGAAAGTACTAGAGTGAGGAGATGGGTAGGAAGCACAATGAGCTAAGTGAGAGTGAACAGCGAGATGCTCTGGGATACTGCTGTGGCCAAGTAGGGTGACTGGAATACAGCAATGCACTGTATATTCTAAACAGCTAGAGTGATAGAATTTTAATGTTTTTCTCCATAAAAGCAAACATACTTTAGAGGGGATAGCTATGTTTATACACAACCTATATGGATACCAAAATGTCACAGTATCCATTAGTTGTATAATTTCCTCATTAATATAAATCAAATTATGACAAAACCAACAAATATATATAATGATAGGTGGGTGATAACAGTTGGAGACCCTGGGAAAGCTGAAACCTTCACTCTTGGACCTATGTACTAATGTGTCTTCCGTTACTATAATAAAATAGTTGAGGCTGGGTAACAGAGAGAGGAAAGGAGTTTATCACACAGTTTTAGAGGTTCAGGCAAATGGCTTATATCATCTCATATCTGGTGATGGCCTCACGTGCTATACCTCATGGTGGATAGTATCATGGTAGGTGGGTGTGTGTACAGGAAAAGGCAAAGGGAGAGATCACACGGTGAGATAGGAAACCAGAGACTAGGGAGGGGTCAGTCTTGCTCTTTTAGCATTCTCCCAGGAGAGCTAGTGTCTCATGAGAACTCCCTCAGTAGCTTCTGAGAGACTCACTCCCCATGACCCCCATGGGGGTCATCATTTTTTTCCCACCATACCCACCTCTTCATGGTTCCATTGTCTTTGTCATTGACACACCAGGGCCACACTTTCTACAAAAACTCTTGGTACTAAGTCAAAGTTAACCCATAGTAGCAGTTCTAAATTCTGCTTCACCTGACATTTAGTCCTTACTTAGTAGGTCCTCAGGAGAGAACCACTAGAAACCATCATGCTGAAATACAACCACTCACCAGCCCTACAGTCTTGACAAGTCGTTCTACAGAACATGGAAAGCTCCTCCTGGGACTGTTGGAAGGGTTGACTGACATTAGGCACTAAAGCTGGTAACAGAGGTTGGGACACCCAGTTGTGTCACACACTAGATGTTGCAGTAAACGTCGGAGGTGGTTGTTTGCTAACTGCGGGAGCACATAGCAACTCTGAGGTCTCATAGAGTTGTGGATGTCCTGTTGTAGTAATTACTTACCTACTTCTTCACCTGGGCTTAGCCTTTCCATGAAATTAACTTATTTCATAGGAAAGTACAGATTTCCAAGATGCTTAAAATTTTAACAGTTATTCTCCATACATCCTTTTGATTTTGAGCCAGTTTCACTTTGGGATTTTTTTTTTTACCTTAAAGGTATTGAGCAAAATGTATTAGGTACATCAGCTACATAAGGGGTTTATAGTATGGGCTTATTTACTTGGACTGTGATTATTGGATGAAAACTGTGATTTTTCAAAATGTGTGTGTGTGTGTGTGTGTGTGTGTGTGTGTGTGTGTGTGTGTGTGAGAGAGAGAGAGAGAGAGAGAGAGAGAGAGAGATGTATTCTGTTCTTTGCATGTTGCATGTGGCCGTCAGAGGCGGGGTCAGCTCTCCCTGTCCACTTTGTCTGCAGATCAACTTCTGGTCATCAGCAATTGAGCGAGTGTACTTTCTACCCTCCGAGTCACCTCACTGGCTCCTAAATTGGAGATGAATGATATAGAATTTATGGTAAGTGGGATGAAGCTATGTTAGTTAAGGGAATAACAAAATAATTGATTTTACAAGTGACAAGCATCACTAGGAAGGCGTAAGCAAAAGGAGAGCGTCACGTGCAGTGGCAGCCTGAGTCACATAGTGAGTTTCAGGATAGCCTGGTCTACAGAGAGCGGCCTGCAAAGTGATACCAGTGGAAAGCCTCATAAAGTATTTACTTAATCAGGCAAGTCCTAAACACTTTGCATATCATTTTCTTAACTGCTCCAAGAATGTCTGTTTAGGTTTTTTTTTTTTATTCCCATGTATACACATGAGTGCAAAGAGTAATTAATAGAAACTATTCATGGTATAATTACATATTCTTAACACTAGACATTCCAAGCCTTATTTTGCTGCTAAGCATGTATATAATATAGTTTTAAACAGCTACAGTTTTGTTGTTGTTGTTAATTTTGTTCTGTGATAATCAGCCTAGTGGCAGATAATTTCTGTGCCCCTGCACCTAAAGGAGAGTTTAACATTTAATACATTGATAATGTGATGTCACTCTGTACGTGCTGTATTATGAACTAAAGAGACAGTAACTCTGATCTGATGTTCCTTCGAGGTCAGTGAAGCCCAGTCAGTCACTTACATTTTTAAGAGTTTTACTTTGTTTGGTATAAGACTTCTGTATTTGTTTTGCCATGAAAATACTTTGGCTTTCTTGGTTGCTGACATTTGCTGGCTGCATTTTTAAAAGGACTTTTGAGTTGTATTGACAAATAGCCTCAGAGCAAGAGTCATTCCCCGTGACTGGAAATGGGATGGCCATGCTGAAATCCACATGGTTTGAGTCATATGGTGCCTTCGCCTTTTCCCTTAACTTATTTTTAAGGCAGAAGATTAGAGTGATGGATCAGTTTCAGGGTGTGAACACCAGTCTCTGATTATCATTCAGGAGATATGTGGATCTGAGGTTGATGGGCAAGCTGCCTGCTTAGCCACGAAAGCTTCCATTATGTCAAGAAGCTGGACTGATTAGTCCTATCATTTGGAGAGACTTCAGTACGAAAGCAGACATTTTCCCAGGGTAGCAGAGAGCAGAGGGAGATGTCCACCTTGAGATTTAATTCTCTCATTGTTTCGAGCTGATAACATTGTGTCTCAGTTCAGCCTATTTAAGTGGGTTCAAAGAGTTTTATTATTTGCTTACCACTGACTCTTCTCTTCCAATGTCAAATCGGGACCTTGTCATATTTAAGGCACCAAAATGCCTTAAGTTTAATTTCTTGTACCAACTCATTGGCTACAACTTTAGTGAACTTACCAGAGAGCCTTTGAGCAAAATTAGGTTAAGACCCAGATAGTAACATAAACGATGACTTACCATGTATGATCATCCAGCTGTTTCACAGTTGCCATGTTCTGAACTCAGCTGTGGATTTGCCTTCATTGAGCCAGATGTGAAACTGCTCTTTCGCAACTTTAAAGACTTATCATGCATTTGCACTAATTTTGGAACTCTTTCTCTGATGGGTTTATGCTTTTGTTTCTTAATGGGTCCATGGGTCGGCCAATTGTACTGAAGCAAATGTTACAAAGGGCCTTTGTATTTTTTAATGGGACTTTAGGGATATTTTTTTTATCTGACAAGTGTCTAATAGAACAGACAGCTCAATGGATATGATCACTCCTACATTTCTCAATTCTCCCCAACAATGAATGAGTGGCAGAAAGGTGTGAGGGCCAGAGCAAGGGCCCAGGGAGAGGCAGGTTTTCCTTAATACATTATTTAATTTGAACAGTGCTATTAGCGTAACATTTTAGATTCTATCAGATGAAGACTATTGGAGTATATGTTAAAAATAAGTAAACAAAATCCCCTTATGTCTGAAACTTATCAATATTCTCTCTTTTTCTGCCTTTCTGTTTCTGGCAGACATAACTTTTACTTTAGAGCAGTGGTTCTCAAGCCGTGGGCCACGACCACACAGAGAGGTCACCTATCCAATATCCTGCAAATCAGATATATTTACATTACAATTCATACAGTAGAAAAATTACAGTTATGAAGTAGCAACAAAAGTAACTTTATGGCTATGGGTTGCTACAACAGGAGGAGCTATATTCAAGGGTCCCAGTCTTAGGAATGAGAACCATTGCATTAGAGGAAGGCTTAATGTCTCTGAGAAAGAAAGCACTTTTCTCTTCCAAGAAACTGTCCTTTGCAGACAGGAATAGTAAAAACACGCTACAGAGTTTCATTTAGCTGGTATTTAGATTCTGAGATTTGGAGTTGGGTGTTGGTGAAATTCCTGAAGACACCCAAGGGCAGAGAGTGCTACCAATTGTCCTAAGTCCGTGTGGTATTCCAGGAATATTAGGATGAGATACCATCCTGGTTGTGGTGCTGTGCCAGCTTTTATAAGTATAAAAATACCCATTTATGTTTATTTCTGTCAAACTTGTGTACCTTTGCCTCTCCTTGCCCAATGCATGCCAACTGCAAGACTATAATCCCGGTCAGGTTTAGGAACATGATGAAACAAACAAACCCCTCCTTTCACTCAAATGCTCCTACAAAAAGGGAAATGCATATGCTCAATGTCAGTAGAAGTGATAAACAAAATGAAACAAAACCAGACGTCTTGTTTCCAAAGTGAATTAACTTTGAACATGACTTAAATTTTTAGAAATAGCCCTGTGCATTACTACCGATTTCTTCTCAAGACTGTATGTGGAATTAAAGTGGTAAGCATGCTTGGCAAAGTCCGCTTACGTATCAACACTGTTTGATACATATTGAATGGGTAAATGCCAGCAAAGTGGTATTGCAGTAAAAATATGTCTAATTCTTGGCCTCTCTAAGTTTCACTTTAGGTTAGCGCTGCAATAGGTTTCTATGTCCTTAAATACCATAAAGATTGTGAACCTGCCACCACAACTTCCCCCACACATCTGGAGATTTACTTGTGAAGCTGGGCCGGGAGCAGGCTTGGGTATGATAGTCTGGGTAAACACAGAAACAAACAAACAAAACCCACCTCATTTTCTATTACCGTGGTGGAGCTCGATTACTAAGGCCTGGTACGCTTGTTCACTCTCTACCCTACGCTTGTCTCTCATCTTCCCTTGGATTTTCTAGGTATTGTGTAGAAGGTAGGTATTGAGAAGTAAAGCTTACTTCTACCTCCTATGAGGATTGTTGACTAGCTCAATGTCACCAGCCTCTTCAGTCGGCAGTTCAGGTGACAGATATTGAGTTCATGGATTCCAGGAATTGTGTACTGAGTCCCCTATGCTGACCTTAGTTGTACTTTCTTCACTACTACATTAAAGGGAGTAGGAGAAAACAGAGAGGGCTCAACAAGGTTCCGGGAGAGCAGCTCCCAGCAGCCTAGAAGACAAGTGTTTGCTTTATCATGTTCCCAGATCTGAACTCTGGAGTATAAAGCTATCTATCCTATTCCAGAGAGCATTGGTCACAACCATGGAATAGTTAACAAACACACTGTGTAGTTAAGCTATGCACAGTGCTTTAAGATGAGCTGCTAAGTTATAATTTCTTAGTTAGGTTAGTGGTTTTCACAAAAGCCTTAAGATAAACCATGTGTACTTGTGTGTAAAGAAGGAAAGAGAAAGACTTGCTGTTTATTTAATCCAGCAAGTACTAATTCCTTAGAAAGAAGGCATAGCCCAGGTCTAGTTTTAAAACAGACATTTAGATGTTATTGGCACGGTGGGGATTATTTTTATTAGATTATAAATAACTTCTTTTTTTAAATAATTTGTTTCTTTCAGGATTTATATTTGAGGGATGTTGGTTTCCACTTAGCAACCGTAGAAACAAATGATTTTCTTTAAAGAAACTCAACCTAATCAGATATATTTTAAAAGAAATGTCTGTATTACTTCACTAAAAGATCTGTGAGGTAAATGTTAGCATTGCTTTTGTCTGTCTGTATGCATACATACAATTGTATTTGTTATTTATTTATGTATTCTGTGTACCTTGATCATATCCTCTCCCATTTTACCATTTTATTTCACTTTTTTTTTTAGATAGGGTCTCATTATGTAGCGTAGACTGGCCTCCCATCTATGATCCTTGTGATGGAATTTTATATGTTCACCACACCTCTTTGCGTTCCTTCATCCTATGAATTAAAAATTAGATTTAGTTAAAGGCTGACAGGCAAGGCTATCCAGATGTCACAACTCAAATTTGTAACCCTAACACTAGAAGCTGAGGCAGGGGGATTAGGACTGTGAGGTCTTCTGGCATTCATAGTGGAATTCTGCCTTAAATAATCAGAGAGGCAAGGTGGTCAAAGGAGGTAAGATGGTGTGGATAACATTTAGCTTATCTTGCCTTCAGATCTTTGTCCATAGCTAATAGGACAATATTTCTCTAACAGAAAATTAGTACTGATTATCAGTTCGAAAATCAATATAGTCTACGGGAGTCAGAATTTTAGTAAAATAGCATGGGATGGAGTGGGATATGAAAGTTATGAAGTAGGTGTATCGTTTTAGAATACTCTTCTCATAAATATTCTGAAAATATTCAGACACACAGACATGTGTGTCTATACCGCTTTGCCATAAAAACATTTTTATTGTTTATCTGATCAAGTCCATAAACTTAGTAGTTCACAGCTTAAAATCTTCTGAAAATAGTAGGAATTCAGTGATGCTGAGTTGAGTTGGTGTGTTGTTAAATAGTGAACAAACAGAAAATAGAAACTTCAGACATAGTATTTGTATGACATTTCTCTAAGGAGTAAGACTCAAAATGTTAATCCGTGTGTATAACCAACGGGGCACAATCAGCTAATTTATACTGGTTCCCCAAACAGATTCAGAACCTTGTCCACGAACCTTTCTAGAAGATACTAGTTTCTTGCTTTCACTTTGGTTTCTCTTACTCTAATATTATCAAATATCACAATTTAAATATCAATGACAATTGCAATATAGTAAATTAATGTAGATTTCCCTGAGGTAACATTGCATTATTAACAGATAAGGTTTATTTTAACAACGTGAGGATGGTTCCTTTATGGGAAGTCGGCTAACATTTGTTGTATGAAAAGGAAGAAAAATCACGATTGTATTGAGAAACATAAAAAAAAAAATCCTAACAAAAGTTCCCTGTATTCAGTAAGGTATGAATAAAGGGACACATTTCTGTTACAATAAAATGTGTTTACAGTCTATCCAAAGGCTGCTGTGATTTATGGGAGAGAGCACAGATATGTTCAATAGTACCAGAAACAAGACCAGTGCTGTGCACAGTATCACTTCGTTTAAGTACTGCTCTGGAAGACATTGTTAAAGCAGTTAGAATGGAAATAGGCCTAAACAAATGGAATGGCAGTGGTTTTAAAAAAATTTCTCACAAATGGCAAAGTGCTTTACCCAAAAACGTCAGATAAGCAGCTGACTGGCAGTTCCCAAACAATGAAACAGTCCCGATAGAACGGAAACCTAAAATTAAGGTACATCTCTTGGAGAAATTTGTTTTGTTTGTGTTAAAACTTATGTGAAAGGATTCTTAAGAACTGGAAGACGTACTTTATTAGATGCACATGGGCCCATGTGCCAGCATCCATATCTCATAATGAACTGCGGGATACACTCTGAATTGGAGCAAGTGGAAATGAAAAATATAACTTGTTTGATGAGTAAAGAAATAATCTCCATGATGTGTCCCATTGCCTAGTGATTAAGAAGATAACTAGGGGAAATCTGGTCAACTTCTACTAAAATGTAATTCAAAGAACTACAGAATTGGTCCTTTCACATGTAAAGAGTGATTTAGCTTCACTCCAAGTAAGAGAAGCCACATATTGATTGGCATTCAGCATGAGTCAAGGCCCTGTCGTAAAGGATACTCCACTGACAGAGATGCAGGCCACCAGGGATTCTCATGGGATGTTAAATGGATGTATACGTAAGTTGGAACAAACACATACAAACTTAGGCATTACATATACTAACTAAATGTCAGCTGTTCAAATTTATTCATTGTTTTTGTACGTATGAGAAGACGAGGAACATTTTGCAGGCAATGTTCATTAGTAGGGGATTGGAGAGACAAATTAAGCAATCAACCGTAAGGATATCATGCAGGACAAACATAATGAGAAGACTCTTGCGAGGATGAAAAATTTTTTCCTAAATTTCGTAGTAAAAAAAGGAGGTCAAAGTATTAGGGCAGAAAATCTTAGTTATGTTTGTGCAAACGGAAAGGGAAACATTTTCCGGCAGGTGTACAAAATGGAGATATAGACATGAAGTGGCTCATCTGTAAACTCAGTAAGGAGTTTTCAAAGTCAAAAGAGAAAAGAACAAAGGAGAAGTGACTGGTAGCACGTGAAGCTAGAACAAGCGTGCGCTCTGCAGGTCCTAGCCATTGCCAGCGGAAGGATCTGCTACCTGCTAGCGGGAGGATCTGCTGGAACGCAACCACGTTTCCCAGCACTCACCACCACTTAACATGTGCTTTCTTCTCTCTCCAACCATTCAATGATAGCTTTCTTTCTTTCTTTAGTACATTCAGTGATTCTGATTGCATTGGATATCTCGGTTCTTTACATTTGCACGCAACATGCACTTGCCAACTGTGTATAAGTGACGCTCTTTAAACATAATCTGTTGGAAGGCTTGGGATACAGCATAGTGCCAGAGTATGTTCCTGAAGTATGTGAAGTCATGGGTTCAAATCCTAGTGCAATTACTAAAGAAGATAGCAGACCTATTCCCAGCTTGCAATCCCAGCACTTGAGAGGCCACAGAACAAAGACCTCTCAGATTTGAGGCCAGTCTTAGTCACAGCATGAGACCATGTCTAGAAGATAAAAATCCAAAGCCAATCACAGCACCACCATGATACCTCACCAGTTGTATAGAATCAAGACAGATTTTCATTTTAGGAAAAGAAAAGAAAGAGTAGAAAAGAAAAACGAGGCATTTTTATACAGTGTGCATTTTGGAATCTATAGAGTTAAAAATCTGTATATGTTACAACATGTCTGATCCATGTAGAAAACGGTGTTGCTGAATTGTTATACTTCAACGATAGTAGTAGTGTGTGTTCATTAGCATCATAGTACAGCTGATAACTGTGACTAGAGATTACTGACTTCATGTGAGAATGCTGGAAGTTGTTCAGATATGGAAATCAAGAGCTACCATATAAGTTTTGGTGTGTGAGTAGTTCCTCAAAACTGAAGTGTGTTCAGGCATACTTAACATAGTTTCTCAGACATAATAGAAACCAAGTATAGACATTTATCATTTATTATGTTAATTATGATCTGTGCCCCTCTCATTGGAAGACAGATGTAAATAAACTGGTATGCCGATTTTTACAACTTACATTTCATCTTCTTGAATAAATAGAGGTATTGATTATAAAAATTCCACTGCTATGATTTTGTTTGCAGATATTCTCATTTACTGAAAGCTTGTAGTTTCATCTGTTAAAATCCCTTTAAATAACATATCCAGAGTGTTTGATAGAACAATCAACTATTACACTGAAACACTCAGTCATCCAAACAATACATAGCCATCAAATAGAATAAAACAAAGTATTAAAAACCATGTTCTGGAAAGAATACTGTAGTGGAAGAATTTTCCAGGATATATACACTTGAAAAGTTGTGTGAGTTTGTATCACATGATTTCACATTTTTAAATAAAAGGCTGGCATATAAATGTATATATTATTCAAAGGAGGAGATAAGTATCATTGAACATTTCATGTTCAGGTTCATCGTGGCTTTTTTTAAAACCAGTGTCATTCTTAGATCTATTGTCATTATCAGTATATTTTACAGTGAAAAGTCCACTGCCTACTTAACAAGGAAAAATATAGTAGTATACATGCAAGTATTTGCTGAGACTGCATTCAGGATGAATAGTATGAATATAGGAGCTCCTTTGAAAGAAAAGCAGTCCTCCACTATATTAGCTTAGTGGAATCTTATCCCAGAAGAGTAGAAGTTGGCACCTGCAAGTACCCTTGGAACGTGTTCCTATTGAGGGGGGGATTATTTTGGTAAAGTAACACTATCACTGTAGCCTGAAGGCCACGGCAGTGGAATCAGATCTCAGGTCACATGAGTTCAGTAGCTCAGCATGGAGCTCAGTACTCTGAAATTATGGGCCACAGTAGAGTTTCTCAGAAACTCTGATCCCAATATCTTTCCATGCACATAACCTTCTGTTCACAACCACAGGGAATTGAGGATGGAAGTTGCAGCATGGTATACTAATGTAAGCTAAATTATTTTGTACAAGGACAGAAGAGACAGTTAACATGTGTGAGGGTCACCATGCCACTGTACACATCCTCTGTCATTGTCTCCACCACATCCCTTACCAGGTGTTATGTAGTAGCCACCAGAAAAACCATTTTGGGTACTTGAAATTTCAATAAGATTTCCTCAGTTCAGCCTGTCTTCCTGAAAACACATTATGGTGTCATTGTTGCTTGCCTAATTTGACAACATATTCCTGATTATTTATATTTCATTTAATCATACCTTTAGTGCAATACTTCTGAGAGAAAGAGAGAGAGGTGGGGAGAGAGAGAGAGAGAGAGAGAGAGAGAGAGAGAGAGAGAGAGTCAGACAGACAGACACAGAGACAAACAGAGACAGGGACAAACAGACTGAGAGTCAGACAGACAGAGGGAGAGACAGACAGAGACACACACACAGAGAAATGGGAATAGACAGATAGGGACAGATGGAGAGAAACAGAGACAGACTCAGGAAACATTAAGGAATTTTTCTCAAGTTATTCAGTCCAAAACTTTGTCCTTTGACATACTGGTCCAGAAATTCATTGTGTTCTACCACATTCCAGAATGTATGTTAATTCTCTAAACGTTACCAACAAGCCTCTAGGACTTTTGTGATATTTTTCAAGGAGTGAGAAATCTGTCTGTCCACATTCTGTCTCTTCAGTTAAGAAGGCATATCTAGATTGTTACACACACACACACACACACACACACACACACACACACACACACACTCACCAAGTTTTACATACTCTTCCTGTTAAGTTCCACCCCAGGTTCTCATGCAGTTGAGCAAATCTGCAGTTTTTGCAGGGAAAGAAACATCTAGAAGTAAGTTTTAGATGCTAATGGAAAGTAAACAACCAGGTGTGGGCACAAGTACTTAAAGCATCACCAGGGCTTGTCAGGGTATCTGCGGTCCTGTTCTCCACTGGAGATACGGCTGTAAAGGTAGGAGACTGTAGACTTAACATTCTTGATATGAATGTAATATATCTTATGCAGTTTAGACAGAATTATGCTTTTCTCTAAGTGTTAGTCTTCTCCAGGGCAAAGGTTACAGAGCTTCTTCTGAGGACTGTTACTGCCTTGTCTGCTGCCTTTTGGTGGCCCTTGTCTTCATCGCCATGTGTGAGGGAATCCTGCATATTTCTGAACCAGGGTGGTTTACTGTGGCCATTAAAGACAAATGGGACTACTGGCAAATGGGAGAGTCCTTCTCACTCCAGCCGCTGTACATGATCAATTTAATCTAAAAATTTATGATTTCCTCCCTTGTCAACTTCATTATATACGTTCTCTTTACCATTTGAAGATTTTCTTGATGAGTGACATAATTTGAATGAAAAACTGTAACAGTTATTTTATCTAATAGAGATTGAAGACTCTTTTGTTCTTGTGTGCAAGCATTACATATTAATCATATCCATGCCTTAATGTGTTCATAGTACTAAATGTGAGAGATCAAAGAATAAAACTGCTATAATTTGCTTTTAGAGTTTTTCAGGTAGAGAAGAGCTTGTAGATATTGGGTATCTATAATGGAAAGTGCGATGAAGATACAGTTCAAGGTTAACTGTGTGAGTAAATCCCCCAGACCAAGTCCCCAAAAGAGAATCTACCAGGAAGAAATATTTTCCTTACAAGTAGATCATGCTTGCACCTTTTTTTAAAAAAAGAAAGAATCTCTTGAACACACACAAAAAAATAGGTGTTCTTGTTCTATGCATTTTTCCAAACCACAGAAGAAATAAAAAGTTTGTATTAATTTTCTGAATATTTAAATAATAATTACTCTATTACTTTAAGTAATTATAGTGGAGATTTTTTTTTTTTACAGATAAGTAGTCACTCAATAGGTTAAGTAAACTTATATCCTAATAGGAAAAACACCTTATCCTTATTGCTGTATTTCTGTTTGTTAGAATATATTATTAAAGAGATATTAGCAGATTACTCAGTTACCCTTTGCCCTGGAGATCGTGTTATTTAAAGTAGACCAAAAGTTAAAACAATGTAAGAGACATTGTTTAGAAATCTTCAGCACTTAGAGCCAGTGTGATAGTGAAATAAGATTCTGAAGGTGCTTGGAGAAGCAGGATCTACAGGACAGGCTGCTGGAGAGGGATATTCTGACCTGTGTCAGTCTAGCAAGAGCTTTATCAGAAGGCTTTTACTGTTATTTGAAAATATTTCAGATCTCCAGGGCTTGATAGGAGGTGTAAATGACTGTACTTGCATTTTGATTTGCTCATAGTTTTCTAAGGAAGTTTTGTAGAAAAAGATGATACATATACATATGACTCATACATATACACATATTCTGCACTTATTTACGAGTTCCCAATGGAAGCATTTCATCAAGAAATTTGTGCATGTTTGAGTGTAGCCTAGGTGGTAGGATATACCTCTATATGTTGTATAGAGATGGAAGTAGGAGCAAATGTCAGGAATTATGGTGCCATTAAGATATGTATATGTATGTATATATGTATATGTACATGTATATGTATGTGTATATGTATATGATGTATGTATATGTATATGATATATGTATGAGTATGTGTTTATATATGTGTGTATCTAAACAATATATGTGTATGTATATAATATATATGTACATGTATGTGTTTGGGTGTGGTATGTATGTATGTATGTATGTACGTACATGTGTATGTATAGAGATGGGGAGAGAAGTGGGGAGAGAGAGCACTGTTGTGCTTCCTTCGCTCTGTGGTATTCTTCCACCTCCTCGGACTCTCTGGGGGATTTTCACTCACAGTGATGTCAGGTTAGGTTCTTCTGGGAGCAGGTGGAAAGGAAAACAGCAAGGGAGAAGAGGACTGGATCTTGAGGGGATGCCTGGGAGGAAGGCAGCCTTGGGAATTGGTTTCTATGGGAAGCTCATGGGAGAGAACTTGGCAGTAGAAGTCAAATCTTTTGGGAGGTTCAGGGAAATAGAAGGTGCTTAGTTAGGGTTTCTACTGCTGTGACTAAACACCACGACCAAAAGCAACTTGGGGCGGAGAGGCTTTTTCCATCTTACACTTCTGGTCACAGTCCCTCACCTAGGGAAATCAGAGCAGGAGCTCAGGACAGGAGTGTGGAGGCAGGAATTGTGGCAAAGGCCATAGAGGAACACTTCTTACTGGCTTGCTCTTGTATACAAGCCTGGACCACCTACCTAGGGGTGGCACTATCTATACTGGGCTGAGCCATCTCCCGATCATTAATCTAATTATCAATTTAAAAAAATGCTCCCAGACCTGCCTATAGACCAATTTCATGATAGCCTTTTCTCTGTTCAGTCTCTTTCCAAATGGTTCGCGTTCATGTCAAGTTTGCATACAAGTAACCAACACACAGGGTCAGGATTCGATTCTTTAGGGAGTTGCTGTTAATTGAAACAAGGAGAGAGCAAAAGAGTAAGAAAGCATCTTTGGGATAAAGCTAGTAAGGGGAAAATTGAAGGACTATTTCCTCAACCGCCCTTGTTTATGTCTTCAGGTTAGACCTGGTGTTTGAGGGTCTACAGTGTGCAGGCGTATCTGTGCTAGCTGTCGAAGTCTCTTTGTGTTTGAGGATGTAATTCAGATTGATTTTCCCCTTTTCCTACAGTCTCCTCTGAATATGGGAATGACTGAAGGCTTTATTGCTGTCTGAGGGTTGCATGCTATGTGGATCTTTCAAGGTGTGACCTTATCAAAGTTGACATCTAAATGCAAAGGAAAATGCAGGGCAAGCTTGTTCTAGTTGAGGTTCCCTGTCACCAGACCGTAGCTGTGTGGAACAATGGATGCATTACCTGAATTCACTGGGTGCGAACAGAGTCCCTGTTTCCACGAATACCCACCCTATCAATGTTTCAATGTTTCAAGTAGTACCCAGGACTGTGAGTCCTGTCCACTGAAAGAAACCCAGCCACCCAACCAAGCAAAACTCCCAGACACCTCCTTCTCATTCTCTTCCTTTCCTTTTCATTCTTTATTTGGGGGTATTTGGGGGAAGGTTTTGGTTTGTACAGTTAGAAAATGTGGAAAAACAAGATTACTAAGTCAGGTAGAAGAATGAAACTTTTCCCCCACTCAGTAAAATGATACTTTTGGCCCCAGGCCAGGAGCACAGGAGAATTAAGGATGGTGCAGACTGGACTAGTCTGTTAAGGAATGGGCTTAGCATGCCTTGTCTCTGCCCAGTGGTTTCCTGATGCAGTCTGACTTTTAACTCTTTGTTGACTGGAAATAGTTCTCCACAAAGCCTTAAAAACCACAGTCAAAGGAGCCGTTTAAAACACACTGCTGCATAGTCTAAGAAGAAAGCTCACAGGTTCTGTTGTGATGATACTTAGTGGGTTGCTGAGGGTTTCTGATAACCCTCAGGTATGAGAGAGTTATCTGTTTTCTTCCTTGCCATTTTCTCTTTGGTGCAAAAAGACATGTGAAGTGCATGTTATTACATGGATACCGTACACAATTCTACCTAGAAGCCATCTCCCTGATCTATACTCCCTGTTGCTACTTATGTAATTGCAATCACTCAATATGTTTCAAAACATCCTATTATGAGCAATATTCAGAGTACGTTTTAACATATCCTTGTATCACCAATCATGATGTTTATAGCAAAGAGAGAACTTTAGGAGCTTTTTTTGAGCTTTGTGTATTTCTCCAATAACTGTTTGAAGATACAGTGTCTTCAACACATTCATGGACACCTTAAAATTACTTGTTCTTGATATTCTTGATATACGTTGCCTTCATATATTGTATTGCTGTCTCTCCTAATTACTCAAAGTTTACAAAGTAAATGCCTTTTGAAAGTCCAGTCCATAGTTTTGTATCAAGAAGATATTTTCTTCCACTGAATGGAAGAATAAGAAATATCTAGGCATCACGTGCTTGTTAATGGAGCCTGCTGGATTGCAGATGTACTTGCTAGCATACACTTAAGCTCTGTGTTGGATTCTAAGCATTGTATAAAGCTGGTCATGGTGGTACATGGGAAGTAGAGGCAGGAGGATCAGAAGCTCATCAACTATATAATGAAACCATCCACCTACCCCATCTCAAAACACACGTCCCCCTGACCTGCCCTTCACCAAAACATGCCCAAAACCAAAAAGAAAAATCAATAAATTAAAAGGCTTGATCATTTATCACTAGTCTCATAAACTTATTCATTCTTCAAGATACTGAACTTTCATTAATTGTTTCTCTTTCAGTATGTTGAGTTGGTAAAGTCAGTTATTTTGTAAGCATCAATAAAATATTTTATTAATCTTTTATAACTGTTTATTAAACTATCAGCTTGGAGTCTGGAGACAGTTAGCCTCTCCTAGACTCAAATCTAAGTGTTACCATTGGCTGTGCTATTCAAGAAAGATGTGTCTGTTTACACAGATGAATAATTAGCTTCTGAGTGACCTTGTATGAATGAGTTGATATCTCTTGGCCTTGGGTACCTGGACGTATGGTTAGGAGACATATTTGCAGAGACTGTTAGAATGAAGTGGAATCTTACTTCATCTAGGCTGCTGTCATCATGCTCACCCTCAATACGAGCTGGGTTCAATGCTGGCTTATACCTATTGCCATTAGGCTGAGTCCCACACTATTCCCTAGATAAAAATAACTGTGTGTGGAGGGTGGGGAAGATGTTTCTCATACTTGCTTCTTCCTGGATGCCCCAAGGGCCTTTGGTGCCCACTAGTGAGCTGGGAATATGAAAAGGTGAGCATAATTTGATCCTTTAGAGTACTTCTGTAGAGTGACTCTAATCAACATCCCCTCCTTCATTATTGTATTTTTTATAATTTATCTTATGTAGATTTTAATGCATTCTAACTCTAATGATGAAGTTATCAAAACCCTATAACTGTGATATATATATATATATATATATATATATATATTGTTCCATTTAAGTTTTCATATTGCTCGTACATTGAGAACAAACAAGTAAGTGTATACAAACAAACTTAATTGGTCTTGCCTATAACGGACAAGGGCTGTCTGCCTATTCATTCAGCACTGCAAAGTCTCTCTGTGAAGAGCTTTGGCTTTTCTACTTTCTCTTTGTGTATCAAGAACTCCCTACCTTTGCTCCAGCTGGATAAAAGTTGGGCAAACAGATACCTTGACAACTGCCAACACCACCATGCATGACCTTCCTGGGTACAGAAAGTAGTTGGTATTTCTGAGAGTAGCTTTATGTCCCCTGTGAAAAGATTCAACCACAAAGTCCAATGAAAAGATAATATAGTAGATTTGAAATTCTAAACTAGTGTGTATTAAGATACCTATATTATATGTGCTCTTTCCTGGTCTTATCAAAAACAGTGAAAAAGTCTAGGCAGCAAATTAAAGTCGATAGCCTGCAAATTGCTTCCTGTTGGCTCCTGTGGTGACACTGTTCTACTGGACAGTTTTGAATACTAGTAACCTGTCACGGATCAGCTACCTGAAATGGCAAGCTTATTTGTTAAGGGAGGAATGACATTATTTCATGTACTTTAGACAGAACCGAAGTGAGAATAAAGGGGTAAGAATGTTCCTTTGCACTTTAGGTGTGAATGTCCGATCATTTGTGCTACTGATTCGATGACCACAGCTACTATCATTAGCGTCTTGGATCAAACGTGGAACAAGCTGTACTGTGTTTCATGTATGGTGGGGCCCGGAGGCTGATTAAAAATACTCTGAGAGGCATAAGCTTATTACCCAGTAGCTGGCTGCAGCCTTACGTCTCTGGAGACTTGAAGGTTTTTAACTTTTGGACATTAAACATTTGAATCATTGCTTTAAAAACAAAACAAAAATTCGGATCCTGACACCAAATTTTTATTATTAGAAATGTTAGAATTGTCTGAATAGTTGCTGAATAGTTGCAGAAAACCTTAGTATAAAGAGAATTCATATATCTCTTTCTCCTGGTGTGTTCTTTAGGTGGATTGGAATTAAGATTCCATTTAGACTCTGTTGTGTTTTATGTACTATCTGAGGTAAAGATTGTCTTAATGTAACATCTAAAAGAAGAAAACCATCTTCCAAGTTGAAGAAATAACACTATTTCTTTCTGAGATAGAGACTGCCCCTTGCAGTTCTTTCCAACCACAGTCCACTAAAGTATTTTCATTGAAACCAATGTGTTTTCAGTGTAACCAATGAAAATTTTCATGTTTCCTTAGATGTTTTTAAGTCAGGCTTGAAGGTAAGATGTGACTTACCTATGACAAACCAAACTGAATTACAATAATATTTGTCCATTTAAGTTTGTTGTGCTATATTCTCTTAAGGATAGGGAATGTACATTTTTTATTATTTGCTTGTATGTGTATATATGTGCATATATGCGCATGCATACATATATATATATAGGTTAGCCAGAATAGGGTTCAATTCTATTGGTATGGTCTGTTGCTAAATTGCAGTAAAACCAGAACTGCTAAAGTGTTCCATTGAAACCATTATGTAGTAGACCACACTGAATAAAAATTTTGTTTTCCAAATAAACTTTTAAAACTAAACTTTAATATATATCATGGACGTTGGTGTTTTATAATTTCAAGGATTCTCTTTATATAGGTATCCCTCTCACATTCTTTTCTTACAACCTAATTTAATAACAATTTGCCACATGTCCCAAGTTTATTATAATGACATAATCTGAAAACATATGAGGTTACTTTATTGGTTGTGTTTTGTAGTTATTCTGTAATGTCCTGTATATTAAATTACAACATAGTAGCTTCATTAAATAGCTTTATATGACAGTGCATTAAATATATATTTTTGAAGGAGACAGTGTGGTGTATGGGCTGTCTTGCTGCCATTTTCTTTCTCTCCATTTAGTATGGAGATGTGTTCAAATGAATATCATTGCTAAGAGATTTTAGTTTATTTTTTACTTGTATCTATTGTTTCTGATGTCAAATGTATTTTTTACACTTTAGTTTCCTATGTGTCTGCCTGATGTACCAGATATATGCAGATGAAGGAGCTGAGAAGGTCAGAACAGAGAGTTAGTAGTGGACTTAGGGATGCTTGTGAGCCACTATGTCAGTACTGCGAATTGATCCCCGGCCTTCTACTATAGATATAAGTATTTCCAATTGCTGAACCACATTGCCTGTTCTTCAAGTATTCTTTAGAGGAGTCTCACACTACAGTCTGTGGATTAGGCTGTGTTTGTTTACAGCCTCCCTTGACATTATAAGAAAAAGTTTAGAGTTTTTATACAATATGACATACTAATAAAAATTGAAGGCTGAGTGCAAGAATTGGTCAATTTTTCACTTTTATTGTCTTATACAAATGTATTTGTGATGAATTTAAGATTTAAAAGATTGGACTTTTCCCATTCATCAGTTGAAGAGTGCTATTTAAGCTACACAAGATTGAGTGTGTTCATTGTCCTTTGGCTTAAATTCTACATGTGAAATACACACATATCTTTAAACCAAATCGTATTGCTGGCCTATGTGCAGATAGCAATATGGTTTGTGTGAAGAACGCCAAAATACAAACAAACCTTTCACTAGCTTGCAGCATCGCTTCTGCTCATACCCTTAATAGTAATGTCGTATACTGGGTGCTCACAGTGTGTATGTATAACAGGGCTGGTCTTCTAAGTCTCAGTTAATCCTATAAAAGAAAAGTGGTCTAATCCACATATTACCCTCATACTAAAGGTGTGGAATGAACAGTGAAAAGGGTATAAATTAATGTTCTGGTGATCATGCAGCTAATGATTAGGCTTCCGTACTTACTGCCTTTCCAAGAGCAAGTGATATCCCTATACCACGAGAAGATGCTGCTTGGTACACATATGTAAAGCTTTTCTTGTTTGAATTAAAAGAAAAAATTCATTTTATTTTCAAAATGTAATGCTGTAATTCAACTACCATGTGAAAATCTGGTGTTATATGTCCTTAGTTAGTTTGCTTTTTCTTGTGGGGGGGACAAAATATTTTGAAGCTGTTTTATGTAGCTAGGTTAATTCTAAGTTGATCATGCTGTGGGTAATGGCAAAGCCTAGTGGGTATTTTATAGATTCACCTCACAAGTCCCAAATGCCCATATACCTTTCTTAGGGTGTTAGTTATAGGTTCTAAACAGAAACTGATATATTCAGTATTAACTGATTGAGCCAAATATAAGCCTCTGCAGGCTGACTTTAGTCTGTTCATAATCGCTTTCTGTATACAACTTCCCAGGGACCGTCTGTTCTACATTTTATTTAACAAATCCCCTTTGGATATGTGTCTCGATGATTTCTAGCTATTTACATTATAAATTTGATCACTGCAAGTAACAAAGTAGCTACAAGTTTTAGTGTCTTAATCAAAGTACTTCCTTATGATAAATTCAGCATGTAGATGTGTATTGTTAAATCATTGTAAAGATTTGGGTATTTTAAAATTACTTTTCAGGGGTCTTGTGTCAATTAGTAGTCTCTCTGGGAATATGCGTAAGTGTCTGCTTTCACACAAATGCTGATTTTACTTGTATTACTTTTACATAGAGTGAAGGATCTTAGGAATTTGTAATATTAAATTTCAGCTATTCTGTAGGGGATTGTAATTGTATTAGGACATACTATGAAACTGGAGACTGATAGGATAGGCTGTTCCCTTCTTCGTCAAAGGAGTGAAGGAGTTGCCAAGTGTATGTCTGCCTTCAGTGAACATATGCAATTCTGGTTAATTCTTGTCAGTCATTCTGTGATGACATCTCTGGCTTCCAGATGGGAAAGCCGGTGAGTTCAGAGATGAAGTAACTTGTTCTAGTCAGATGGTAGAGCCGGGAAGTAACCGTCTCACCGAACTCTGTGAATCACATGCAGTTATCTTGCTTTGCACGTTTTTTTCCTATCTCTTGGAGAAGAAGTTGGGGATTTGTTAATTTTGTCTGTTAGGGCCAGAGATGGCAGTTTTAGATGCGCATGTTTGTTTTAGTAACAGGAGAAAAGTGATTACATAATGTTTGGTGCCCGTGTGGGTTTTGCTATTTTTTAATGTGCCATCTTCTGATATCAGGACCTGGTGAGAAGTTACAGAGGAGAGGTGAGGCATTTGTAAATCTGCAGTGTTGAGTCTATTGGCGGCCTCTTCAGACACAGGTTGAGCCTGATCTTATAGGACACTAGCTCAGATTTTTAAGGTTAACATGTGCAAATGATAGAGACACAGTGCTACACTATTTAAGGTGAAATATATTCTCCAGACAGTTAGAGAGGTCCTTTCTGAGTGGTATCTTTGTACTTTCTGTAGATGTGATAGTCGCCTTCCAGAAAACACACATAACACCCGCATAGTACTTAAGATGTTTTCTCCTCTAACTTCTTTAGTTGTCTCTGCAAAGAAAAGAGAGATAAAAGAAGGCAAAAGGGGGGGGGTTAATGGTAGACAGGTGGGTGTATGGTCTTCTATTAAATATGATGTTAGAGCCTCATCAGTGGGCAGGTAAAGTCAATTTACTATATGCTTTGCATTGGTAAAATTACATAATTTCATTACTAATACTTCATTGGATTTCTATTTTGTTTGTCTTCATGTGATAAACCATGCTGCTGTCATGGTCCTCTGCCTTATTCATTCTGAGCTGACTTTCAAGACTGAGAATAAAGGCAGGCAGCAGCTGAGGAGGTAACCAACTCCAGGGTTCTCCGCTGCCCTTCAGGGGAACAAGTGCCTGCATGTGTTGGATTTTGTTAGTTGGATCCAGCTCCAGCAAAGAGACACCCGAGGTCACAGCAACACCTTGGAAGGCTGGGAAGCGGGAAATAGAGATAGAGCAGCTGAGCCAATCCCCAGACAAACAGGTTTTAACCAGGACAAGAGTGAGAGCATGCTTGGCTTGGAAGCTCTTTGCCCATCACCTCAGGCAGTGGTTCTGTTTGTATTTGTTTTTCTGATGTTTGCACATTTTTATGGAGACTCATTTCCCCTTATATATGATAGGAGATAATTACTAATTGTTACTTTATTCTTTGATGGTGTTATTGTTGTCTGTTTTCTTCAGAGTGAGAATGAAAGTGAAGTTTAGAAATTAAGGTTGCCTGTCAGGAGCACCAAGGCTGTAGTGAGGACTATGATTGTTGGCTGTCAGAATTTTGTGTAAGGATAAATGTCAGTTAAGAGTGGCAGCTTCCTCAGAAGTGGCTTTAACTATTTCTAGATTATGTAGTATTATACGCTTAAATGTTCTGTGACACAGGAGTCAAAGTTTCTTATGATTCATGACAACAGAGTCCTGGATTCTAGTCTCTGAACCTGTGGGTTACGACCCCATTAGCAAATGTCTGTCTCCAAAAATATTTACATTCTGATTTGTAACAGTAGCAAAATTACAGTTATGAATTATCAACACAAGGAGTCACAACATGAAGAACTGTATTAAAGAGTCGCCACATTAGGGAGATGAGTTTCTCTTGTCCCAGGGTTTATTTTGTACTGTTTTTAGTAACTTCATTTCCCTGTACCTTACAATATAGTGATACTCAACTGCAAACATGAGGACCCCTGGGGATGCTTAAAAAGCAATATTCTGGCCTTACCTCATACCAGTATGCAAAAGATCCTTTCAGGTTATACTTGGACATTTGTTACAATTTGTAATGTCTTTGAATAATTATGATGTATTTTCAAGACCCAGAACCTTGAAAGGTTATAGCTGTGCTTACTTCTGTGATCATGTTGGGTTCACTGGCTCTTACTAACTCTTCTAATCATCCATGCAAGGTCTGTTGATTTCTCCAAAGATTGAAATGGTAAAACATCTTTAAAATGAACATGTACTTAGATAATACTCAATAATTAATAGATTATAAATATGTTTGGCAGTGGATATTGTAAATTCGTGATTATGTCATATTATACCAATGTGAATGTTATTGATTGACCTCTGAATGCTATGGCTGCACAGATGTTTTCTGTAATTCATTAGCCTCTAGGAAAGAAATCTTGCTTCTTTTCATTGTGAACAAAGGAGTCAGGACTCTAAGAGTTTGTTAAGTAATTGAATTTGACTGACATAGAATCTCCAGACTGTAACTTTACAAGTCACCTGAGTAGCTCATCTGTATTAAAAAAAAACTATATGATTATGCTGGCATTCTAGAAAAACGGTAAAATTAGGAGTTGGAGAGATGGTGCAACTATTATGGGGACATATTGCTCTTCCAGAAGACCTGAGTTTGTTTCCCTGTGCCCACATTGGGTCGATCTGTCATGTCTCTGGCCTAGGTGGCAACTATACTTACACGCACACTTGTCTCCCACATACACATAAGTTTTAAAACTTAACCTTTAAAAATATAGTATTAGGAAAGAGTTATGGGATTTAAATTGCAAAAGTAAACAGAGAAAAATAGTCCTGCAAAAGGCTCTATTAAGTAATATATTACAGGTTTATGTAGTAAGGTTGTTTAATAACTTAGTTTGTGTGTATTTTATTTGGTAATTATAGCAAAGAGTATATCTTTGCTATTCTGGATATAGTTATTCAATAGTGAAAATATTTAAAATGTCATATGCTGGTCTTTTATTATCTAAGGGGGTATGCTCCGAGATCCTAGAAGGAACCGGAACCAGGGGCAGTATGGTACAATGTGCATATGTTTTTCTTATATGTACTTATTCGTATAACAGTTTACTTGTGAGTCTGATAGGGTAAGAGGCTGACAGCATCCAATAATAAAATAGAATAATTAAAGGAGAAAGCTAGCAGCATGTTCTTTCACAGTATCTTCTGAAAGTCCAGCTTTTCGGTTGCAGGAAGCACCTTGCACATTCTGTTTAGCCAAGTAGATAGATCAGAGCCGTTGCCGATATGCTTTCAGCACTGTGATGCAAAAACCAAAGATTGCTTGGGCACAGGTACTGCAGCAGCACAACATTGATGTAATAAATAAGACAGTAAGCAATTCAGAAGACTTGTGTCCTGGGAGGTATGGAGCAGGACAGGGTGAGATTTAACCATACTGCTCAGAACCATTTACAGTTTAAAACTTATAATTTCTTCACTTATGGAATTTTTCATTTAGTATTTCACAATATGTTTGACTGACATAAAATAACTATAATATTAGCAGTAAGCCCCCAGATTAGGAAATGCAGCAGTATTAGTTTTCTATATAAATGTGTTTGTTCATAACCACTGCATATTTTTGAGAACTACTGTAGTCAGATCGAACATTCAGAATGATACTTCAGTTGTATTAAACAACACAGTGATCTGACTGTCCTGCCATCACATAGGATGCTATGGCTTATTCAGCATGCTGTCTTTTTTATTTTAGATATAAAGTCAAAGTTAGTTTTGTTTTCCAGTGACTAATAAGGTAGCATTTTCATAAAGTATTTTAATTATGGGAGTTAATGAACCACACAACAAACTCATCATTGTAATGCCTCAAAAGATAAATAATAAATGTTCCAAATGCACAAAAGATACACCATGTTTCAAACACACAGGATATTTTAAAAATTACTCTCCTGAGATTATCTTACAATAATAATCTGTTGATTTTGTAACATGACACTATACTAATAGACTTGATTATTTTAGGCATTAGTGATAATAATGCAAATTAATGCCTTGTTTTAGATAGAAATTCTATAAATTAGTATATGTATATTTTGGGGTTTAATGAGATTTCTTTTAATTCTCTGATCTTAAGAAACTAATAAAAATACAGACAAAGGCTTATGTTTGCCAGATATTAGAATAGTCACAACTTGTTGCTTATTTTCATTTGCTTGCATACATTTATTACATCCTTTTACAGTGGTAGCTATCATTGATGGTGAGGTGTGTTTCAAACAAACAAGAGCAAAATTAGATCCTGTTTCAAAATCTAATCTGTTATTCCTTGTTATGTTATCATGGAATTAAACCATTAGTATTGATAGTTACTGTTGAGCAGTGTGTATTGATTCCTAACCCTTTGTTGTTTATGGGGTTTCCTGAACATATTATGCTTGTTCTGGAACTTTTTGTTTATTCTCCATGACATCTTGGGTATATTTATCAGATGCTCTCTGTACAGCTGGTTTAGTGGTCATATATTCCTTTAATCTGTTTTTTATCATGGGAAATTTATCTTTCTCCTTTAATTTTTGATATATAATTTTTTTGTGTGTAATAGTCTGGGTCTACAGCTTTCATTGTCCAGGATTTGAAGTGGTTTTAAAAGTTTTTGTAAAAAAACCTTGTTTTATTCTGAGGGGCCTGCCTTTATTATTATTTGGTCTTTCTCTCTTACAACTTTTAATGTTTTTCTTTATCATTTTTTAATGTTTTTAATGTTTTTACTACACTATGTTGTGAGGAGTTACTTTGCCGGTCTTGTGTATTTGGAGTGCTGTAGGCCTGTTGAACCTAGATGAGCATTTCATTCTCTAGATGTGAAATATCTTATTTTCTTCTATGCTTTTACTGAAAATATTTTTGGGCCATTGTTATGATATCTGTTTCCTTGTATATCCTTAATCTGAAGGTTAGATCTTTTCATGATATCCTGTAGCACAGATTTATTTATTGTTAATTTTAACTGAGTGACCCAGCCTGTCTACCTTGTCTTTTTGTCCCCATTCTGTTATCTAAATGATCCTTTCTGTCAATAAGACTTTGGATTGAGATTTTTCATTTGGTTTATTTAGTATTTTATTTTCAACACCTTTCATTTTCATTTTCTTCTTTGAGGTGTTTGAAAATACTTACAACCATTCTTTTGAATTGTCTAAAAGTTCTTCCATGTCATTTTCAATGAATGTCATTAATGGAGGATTAGTAATTTCTGGAGGATACATGGTACCTTGATTTTTCTTGTTATTTCTGTTCTTGCACTGGTAGTAGTGCATCTAACTTGGTGTTGTTTGTTTGTTTAAATTCATTCATTTCCTTTCTCTCTTGTTCTTTCTTTCTTTCTTTCTTTCTTTCTTTCTTTCTTTCTTTCTTTCTTCTCTCTCTCTCTCTCTCTCTCTCTCTCTCTCTCTCTCTCTCTTTCTTTCTTTCTTTCTTTCTTTCTTTTTTCTTTCTTCCCTCCTTTCCTTTTCCCTTCCACCCCTTCCCTGTCTTTTTTTTTCTTTAAGTTAACTTTTTCCTTACAGTGGAAGCATTTAATATATTCAGGAGAATAACAAGTATCAGCAGCATAGAAACACGCGTTTTTCTGTGTGGGGCTGTTGCAGAAAGTTTGGAATGGCACGGGTGGACGTAGGTAAGTGAAAGCCAGGGCCTCCCTGTTGAGGGGCACCATGCACGCTGGGCTCCTGTACAGCTGTTGAGATGAATGCAGACGGCTGTGGCCAGTGCCTAGAATGTGATTCCCAGGGGGTCAAGGGAGCCTAAGCAGGAGAAAGTAGGGCCTTTACTTGAGTCAGGAAGCCATGGGGGCAGGAAGTTCACAGGTACCATAGGCAGACCTCAGACAAAGGTCTATGAATAAATACTATAAGTAAACATTAATAGAAATTATTTGGGAGAGATAACATCTACCTTATTCCTTAAGGTAAACTAGGCTTTAGAATATTTTAGAGGAGTAAATTGTGATATACATCTATCTATCTATCTATCTATCTATCTATCTATCTATCTATGTAATATATATATATATATATATATATATCCATACTTTTCAATAAATACAATCTTAACTTTCCTTGAAAAGAAACAACAGAGAGATATAGTATATTATTTCTGTTTTCTCCTTGTGGCCAAAACACCTGATAAAAGTAAAATAAATTAATATTTAAATATTTATTTATAAGTTTTATCCATTCTATGTCATGGTTTCAGAGTCTCCGTTATGTTAATGTGATACTGTATGCTTGCCACATATCACGGCAGGAATGTGTCACACAGGAAAGGGCTCCATTTCATGACTGACTAGGCACAAGACAGTGACAAGATATAATTAAAGATAATATATCCTGGAGGATCTACTATTAATGACCCACCTTCTCCATGTAGGCTCCACCTACAGAAGTTTCCAGAACCTCCCCGAATAGCACCACTAGTTGGAAACCAAGCATTCAGTCCTTTGGGGGCCATTTTAGATTCAAACTGTAACACATACTAAAATGTGAAGAGTGTAGGCGTGCTTGGGTGTTAGTCTACAGAGATTGTTATATGCCAGTTTTGAATAATTAAGATGCTCCTACACTGATAATCGCGAAGAAAGTGGAGCAAGGAACCAGAACAAGATTTACACATTCTTAGAGCCATGATTGGGGAAGGCCAAGCTTGGTTTTCAATGAGAGATTCTGAGATTTGAAGACATTCATTGAGCCAAACTTTTCTGTCAGTCTGGCTGTGAAGTTGCTATCATGTGTGCTCTGTATCCAGTTCAAGGTGTGGTAGTCTCTGAATTGAGCCACAGATCATATCCCTTCAGCACACAGGCACAACAGTTTTCTTTTAACTCTTCATTTCATATACTTTCAAGAGTAGTTCTTGTAGACTTGTATAAGTGTATTCTCCCATGGACTCTTATATTGACAGGTTACTATCACCAGTGATGGCTTGCTTAGAGCTTTCAACTACTATTAAGAAAAGATCAATAAAGTGTTCTATTTATTTTAAAAAAAACTCTAAGTCAGTGGTTTTCAACATGTAGGTTGTGACTCTTTCGGGGTCAAACAACCTTTTCATAGAGGTTGCCAAATACTATTGGAAAACACAGAGATTGACACTGTGATTCATAACAGTAGCAAAACTACAGTTATATAGTAGCAACAAAAATAATTTTATGGTTGGAGTCATCACACCCTGAGGAACTGTATTAAACTATATTACACAGCTTTAGGAAGGTCGAGAACCACTGCTCTAAGTGAATCTGGAAATGATGTTTCAGCTGTGCATAATCATTTGTGTAAGCTTTCCGTCATCTCATGGAAAAAGTTCTTTAGATGAGCTAGGAACCCTACGTTAGAATCCCCCCACCCCAGTCTTGCTTCTTCTCATGGATATGCAGCAGCTTATTTTTCATTAGAACTAATCACAGTGAAATGTGCTTCTTAGCATGAACTGAAAGATTAATTTGCTCAACAGCCTTTTATTATATTTTTTACCATAAGTATCTTCAGAAGAACTAAAGCAATCTCACCAATATGATAACTTTTATGGAAATGTTATTTTTAAAATTATTTACTTGAAGGAGCCTACTATACATCTTGGATTGAGAGACATATTTTAAGTTGAATGTTGGTGAATTGACGAGATAAATCCACAGTTAAGAGCAGCCATTGTCCTTGCAGAAGAACAGGTGCTCCTAAAGAAACAAGAGTTTACAGAAACTAAAGGTTTAATAGTTTGTTTTATCCAGCATGTATCAAGTTATCAAACCTTTGAATTATGCTGTTAGCTGTTTAATTTTAAAGGTTGCTTTTTAAGTTGAAAATGGAAGTTTTATTAAAAATTGCGCAATGGATTTTATTTCAGGATTAGGACAACCTTTCCATCACTTTATCTAATGGTCTAGCCACGCTTTGCCCATTCTGTACTCCATATTTATAAGAAGAAGTATTTTTAGCATTGCTGATTATAAAATCTAAATATTGGTGTCTTGGTTGCTTTTCTATTGCTGGGATAAAACACCATGACCAAGGTAGCTTAAAAAATAAAGCACTGAATTGGGCTTACAGTTTCAGAGGTTTGGAGTCCATGATGACAGAATATGGCAACAGGAACATCTGAAGGCCCACATCTGAACTGGCAGGCAGGAGATTGCAAGGCACAGTGGGAATGGTTCCAGTCTTTTGAAGCCTCAAGGACACCTCTAATCCTTCCCAAACAGTTCCACCAACTTGGGACTACTAGAGTCAAATATATATGAGTTCTGGGGGACTATGCTTATTCAAACCACCAGAGTGGATCAACTCTGAAAACATGGAAGATGTTTTGTATTTTGTAGGATCACATTCAACCAAGACTTTGTCCTTTATGTAAAACTGCATAATAAGCACATCCACTTCATTGGTGGACATATTTGCTTTTATTTTTAAAAAAAAAAATGTAAAATTATCTATCCACCAAAATCGTTTTGAGGTAACTCTATTTTCACTAAATGTTTGATTTATTTCACATTGTGTATCTGTTAATGTCAACATTCTCTATCAAAAGGGGCAGTCACAGAATAGAAAAAATTAACAATCACCAGTGTCGAGCGTGGCGGTATTAAATTACAAGTGAGAATAAAAGGGGGCATCAGCAAGAGCTTCTGGGTCTTTGCTTCAATAACTCAGTGAATATTCATGGGACTTCTTGAATGGAGAGGAGTAGACTTGGAGATTAACAGGGAGAGCTCTAGCTGAAACAGGAGAATGTTCAGATTCATTTCTAGAAGTCATGCAGATGAACGTGTCTTCACCAAACCAAGTGTCTGAGCCAAAGGATTACAGAGTCAGATTGCTCTAGCTCACGGTGGCCATTGTGAAACTCCTAAAGAGTATGGTAGAAGACCAGGGCTGCCAGGAGGTTTTATGACTTGGCATCCTCATGTGAAAGTCACCATATATTCCTTGTTTCACTGGGTTGTTTTGAAGATTAAAGCGGATCATGTTGGTGAATCCCTGACAGTGCCTGACATGCAATTAACACCCAATAAATATCTTTAATTGTTTTTAATTGTTGTTGTTGTTGGCAAAAGGAGGACTATTTTTAAGCTGAGATTAAATGTTTTGGAATGTGATTAGGATTTGCACTGATCATATCTTACTTGAATTGTATTGTTGTCCTTCATGGAAGTATTATTACCCACAAATTTGAAATCTGTAAGTATATGGGGGCTTATGATTCATCAGTATGTTTACTGCTGTGAGACAGTGTTCATGGCCTCTTAAGTAGAATCTACCATATTTTATGCAAATCAAAGTTCTCACAGAAATAATGGGTCAAAATGCAATCAACAGGTCACCTTTGGATTGCCAGTTTCTCCTGTGCTGCACTTGAGTTAATCTTTAGGTTGAATTCCACAACCTTTGATTTTGCTCTGGTTTTCCACCAATGAGACTTTCCTTTACCCTTGACCTTAAAAGTTAAGATTACTGCTTTCAAGTGGATTCATATTCTAGAATACTTGTTTTGTCTTCTTTTTTTGTAGAGTCAGTGTATACTGCAGGATTTTGAGACACCCCTTATTGCATTAACAAAATCTTAAGGAGCAAAGGCCAGATCACTTAAGAAAACCACAGTCTCTTTGGCAATAGTGTTGAACCTGGAGGGAAGCCAGCCACAGCCAGTATAAAGTTAGATTCCATTCCATCAGCATAATAGTTAATAATAGTTGGCTGATAGGGATGTGGAGGGTCCCCCCTGTCCCTCCCCCTCCTTCCATTCCACACTAACCTCTCTACCTAATATACCATTCCTTTCCCCATTCCTAAAATTCTTTGCTTGAGCCTAGCTTGGGGGCTGCTGAGCTTGTGGCTGCTGTGTAAGTGGCCTAGTGGGGTCTTTCTGAAAGCACTGATAGTCCTGGTGGTGACTACTTAAAAAAAAAAAAAAAACGAGGAGCCATTTCCAGATGTCTTTAGGAATGTAAAAGAAAGCCTCCTCTGTTCCTGTTTATGTGCAAACAAAACTAAAGTCCTGTCACTCCAGGTTGTCAGGGTCATGTCTCCTTTCTTCTAGCCAGGTAGGAAAGTTGGGATTATTTTAATGAGTTTAGTCATAGTAAAAGTAAATTGGTTACATTTGCAGTTTCTAGCCCCTAAGTGCACCCCCACCTCTTTTTTGGATGCAGGTATTTGTAGGGTATGAACTATTCAAACAGTTACAGCATTCCAGGAATTCTTTCCCTGAATTCCACATGCTCACATTTGGAGTTTCATTTAAATAGTGAGAAACACTGCTGGCTGTGAGTGAGATCCACTAGTGTAGTGTTTATGGGAAAATTCAGCATCTTTTCCTGCACCTGAACACTTCTTAGCAGGACCATGTTCCAGTAGTGAGCAGCCTCACGTTGTGTAACTGTTGATGATAGCATTTGGTGCTACCTGTAGTTTAGGGTAGCAGTTGTCCTTTACCCTACATCTCACCACTACAGAGACACTTGCTAACTTTTAATCACCTGCTTCTCAAGTTTAAGAGCTTGGCCAGAGTGATGCCGGAAAGTCTCTGCATTTTCCAGTGAGTAACGTCCATCTCTTCTGGGGATCTTGACACCTACCTATCATTAACAAGTCCTCAGACTCCTTTAGAGAACTGAGCAAGGAGACCAGCTGCCTCCGCACCCCCCCCCCCCACAAAAGTATAGTAAAGCATAACCGGGTTGTACCTGAGGATAACTTATTTCTCAATAGAGTGCATTGTCCTGGCTGCCCGGTGGGCCCGATGTCTTGTTGCCTCCTTCCTTCTACAGATTATATTGTGGTTTCAGGTGTTGTTCCCAGGTCAGTTTCCTGGTCATTAATGCTGCAACACCTCTGCTGAGTAGATATCTACTCTGTGGTTCTTTTATTACACTACTGTGTAACCAGCACTGGAGACTCAAGGACTGAGGCTGTTTGTAAATAAAACTTTTAAAAAAGTTCCTGGGACAAGACTGTAGAGAATAAACTCCTACATTCTATTTTTGAACAAAGCTTCATTTAAGTGGAATCACACTGAACTAAGTCATTGTGATCGTTAATATGTTAATCTCCGAACCACTCAGTCTCTATGATTCCAGGGGTATTACTCACCCTACTAGTAAATGACAGCATGTGTCCAATCTATGTAATTATACAAGTAATCTAACAGTATATAGCTGCTGTCTCTAGCATCCTTTTAATAATAGCACATTCTTACCATTTGGTTTTAAGATGATTACCATCATTTTCTAAGAAATTTTATACCAAAAAGAAAAAGATGATTTGAGAAAGAATTCTGTTTAATTCAGTAAATGTTCTTTGAGCATTGCCGTGTGCTAGCCTCTGAGTTAAGTGTTTAGAATGCAGAATGGATGAACTTGTCCCTGGGTCACAGTGTACAGTATAATAGAGACAGTTGGATCATTTCATGCCCCTTACAATTGGACTGTAGAGTCGCTCTGCCGTTAAAAGCCATTAGTTTTGCCAGAATTGGTCAGAAAGGGTTCTTATCCTAGGAAATTACATTGGGTCTGAACCTTGAATGATGGGAGCTGGTGAAGGAGGGCAAACTGAGGTGTCCAATGCAAAGGAGTCATACACAAGCCAACTGAGAGCAGTGTACACTAGGGAGATGGAATTGCTTCAAGGTGGCAAAATATGACTTGCACGTGTGTCAATGTTATTCTTGTCAAAGAAGGCCATATATGACATATATAAATGACCCTCAGATTATGCTCAGGTTTTGGAGTCAATTTTTTTTTTCCGAGATGGGGTTTCTCTGTGTAGCCCTGGCTGTCCTGGAACTCACTCCGTAGACCAGGCTGGCCTTGAACTCAGAAATCCACCTGCCTCTGCCTCCCAAATGCTGGGATTAAAGGCGTGTACCACCATTGCCCAGTGATTGGAGTCAAATTTGTAAGCAAGTTAGAAGAGAGTTACAGAAGATAGATTTGGGCTTGGTTTGGTTTGGTTTTTAAAGGTGTGTGTGTGTGTGTGTGTGTGTGTGTGTGTGCTCTCACTCACTGTTACAGGCATTCCTGAGCTTCCCTGAAGTAGGTACTGGGAAGTGAACTAAGGTCCTCTAGAAGAGCAGCATGTGCTCTTAACCAGGAGCCCTCTCTCTTTCTGAACACAACCGTTTCTCTGCACATAATGTAAAACTAAAAGAACGTTTCAAATGAGTAAAGAGGATTTCCTGAGCTTGAAGGCCTCATGTTTTTGTTTTGTTTGTTTGTTTGTTTGTTTTTGTTGTATTGTTTTACCCTTGCATACTCTTCAACTCATAGGATACATAGTGCTCTGGGTGAGGACATCAGCTGTCTTAAATAACCTGATATCTGCCAGTGTAGAACTTTAAATGTATGCCAAGGCCATAACTTCTCTCAAGCATATTGTCATTTTTGAGTAGCATAGATGATGTTTAATTTTTTTCTCCTTGTTTCAGAAGCATTTTGTACTTTGACTTTGGTACTTTTATAAGATCTAATATGTGCTTATTTCCTTGACCTACATGCAATAATTGGTAAGTGATTTTCTAACACTGACTAAGGCAGTGGGTGAGGATTGTTGTGAGCAAACTCTAGCCTGGGAGAATTCTTTGGAGCAGGAAACAGGTGAAGCTAGAGTTGGCTATCTCTGTGGGCTAGACTCTAAGTAAGGACACTTCTTGTAACTATTTCATGTGTGTCACTCTTTAACGCATCCATCTCTGGAAAGCGGTGGTTATGTCTGGAAATTCCAAGATCAAAGAAATCTTCTAGGATATGGAAAGCAAGGCGAGCTAACAGACCCCATGACAGAGCCCTGCCAACTATCAGACTTGGGCTTTGAAATGACGGGTGAGGGTTCTACCTCAGGTGCTGACTTCTCTGTAGCATGAATGGGTGTTCGTCCATGACCAGTATTTAAAGGCAAGGCTTCAGTTATTCCAGCATCTGTGTTTGTACCTCTGAACTTCAAACACTGACTGACCAAATAACAGTCAGCATTCCCAACATAAGGCAACTGGCAGTTTGGGGGTGTTTTCCTATGGCTGTAGGTTTTAGTGGGTTTGTTTTGGCTTTTGTTTTTGTTTTCCATACACTTGCTGCATTTTAACAAAAGGGTTTGAGAGATCCTTTTCTTACAGCAGAGGTAGAACATTGCAACCATGTAAGCAGAAGCAAGAGCACGGTAAAGATAAAATGTGGCCCTAAATATATTATTATCTGCATAGCCAAGTCGCTCCTTTGGGATTTTATTTTGCAAGCCCATTTTGGAATGGCAAAAAAAGGAACACTTGAACGCTCAAATGTTGTAAAAGTGTCCCAGCTTTTATGGATGCTATAAGTTAATTAGCCGAAAGTCCCAAGTAAAACAATTATCGCCAAATTTATGAGGGGGTCCTTTGGTACTCAGTCAGGGCTGAAAACACTAACTTACCCATGTTCTCCTGATTCATAAAAAAAAAAGGTATTTGTAACTCCGTAAGATGTGGTCTAAGTAACTGTAATGGTGAGGGAGGTGTCTGTGCACATGTGTTCAGATCCAAACTCTGTTGCAGTCATCTTAGAACTGCCTGGACCTGAGGACTGGTCTCCTTGCCTGCAACAGCCCAGCTTTTATAATGGACATTTCCTCTGTTGCCACTGCCCTCTTCCTGTCACCACTGCTGTCTGACATCGGGCCACATGCCCTGTAAAAAGGACACCACCGGCCAATTAAAAGGACAGAATTCATGACAGGTTCCTGACTTTGTATAAATGCTCATCTGTTTAGGCAGCTGTTTTATTTCCTTAATTTGGCTTTAAGCTCTAGAGGGCAAAGCTCATTCTCTCTCATTGCCTTTATTCTGGAAAGACATCACGATTGTTTTATATAGCAAACCTTTAGTATGTTTCTTTATTGCTACTGGATTTTATAATCAGTTGTTTCAACATGCATTGTGTAACGCTGAATAGGGCAAAACTGGGGAGAACATAAGTATCTGATTTGTGCAACGTAATTCACTTTGACTTTAACCTCATCTAGGGATCCATGAGTCTTCAGTCTTTTATAGTATAGGCAATTCTTATAAAATATAACTTGTTTTAGTTCCTGAGAAAATACTGTTAATTCCCTGCCTGTCATTTTAGCCTCAGACCCTTGCAGCTGAACAGTCATATAGACTCAGCCATGATCCTAACCAGGGAGAGTATTAGGAGCTATAAGACAGGATCCAGGGTCACCATAGATTTAACTGTTGTGTTATGCATGGCCCCTCTTGGTATCTTACTTCCTCCAGCTCTGAATAGGTGCATGCTTGCAGGGATCTGGTTTTCTTGCCCAGTAAGAACTTCCTCACCACCAGCTGTGGTATTCATTCCTCCACACTCAATTGCATTTATACTTTTCATTCTCCCTGCCTGGCTTAACTGTCAAGTCCCTTTTTATGTTGGAAGGTGAGGTTTATTTCTCTTTGGCAACTCTTTTTTAAACCCTCCGAAACCCCTCGGGCACTCTCTGCTCTATCTCTGCCCACAGTTCATTTAAGGCACTCCTTGTGATGTGTTCTCACCGTCAGGCTTCCGTCTGCATTGCATCTTGAGCTGTCTGCATGTTTGTAAATGTTTTAAGTTATGAGTGACTTGGGCGGCGGCGGCGGCGGCAGCAGCGGCAGCAGTAGCGGCAGCAGTGGCTGCTCCAGCTGAAGGGCCATCAGCAGTGGAACCAAGGCGTCACAGGGACCAGTTAAGCCCTGCGCCCACGACCACTGACCTTCGCTGACCAGCCGGACAGCAAGCAGCTGCAGTTGTGCGGCGCCTTTCCTGCACGGAGGCCACTTCAGAACTCGGCCTCCCACCAGTCAGGAGAGGAGGATCCATCTTGGTTCCGTACTCCAGGAATCGGACAGACTGAGGTACACAAACATAATCCGAGGCCAACACCGCGGTGGTCTGAGCCCGACGGGCGTTGGCCTGCACCCAGGCCCTGGGCGGGTCGGGGGGCCATCGGGGTGCCAACCCAACCAGGAGGTTTTTTGCCCAGGCCTGCGAGCGCGCCGCCGCCATTTTGCATGCAGGACGACAGAGAGCTCAGGCGGGCAGACCTGTAACAGGCATAGCCTAAGGCTAACAAAGCGGGGGTCCAGGCCCCAAAAGGCACAGGACTGACCCCAAGAACTGGGCGGCTTGGTGGGCCATCTGTGAGTCAACCCGCCCAGGTGATTGTTAGCAAAGCAGACTCTCCCGGCGCTTTCAGGGAGCGCGGGCGCACACGCCCGCCATCCTAGTCACCTGGCAAACCCAATTAACAGTCAAAGCCGTAGGGGAACTTTGCTCGGACCTTGGCCTCCCAGGCTTTTGCCTGGACTCAGGGACTGGGCGGCCAGGCTAACCTTGTGTGCGATAGCCCGGTTGGCAGATCGGCTGCCCAGCGGAGTGAGCGGAACTCAGGGGAGGTCACAGTAGCATACACCGTCGGCACTCCCTGGGAGTGCACACGGGCTCCATCTGCTCCACAGACACAATCTGGGGCAAGGCCTCAGGCAGAAGCCCTTAGCTCTACTCTCTCCGCTTCCGGATCCAGATCAGTCTGGGCGGCAGCATTACATCTCCAAGTCCTGCAAGTGGCTAGCTGGGCTTCCGGGCGGCCAGCTGGGAGAAGTCAGTGTGCTCCAGTGAATCCAGCGGGCCCCAGCGGGAGCCTTCGGGTGCCTGCTTTGGGATCTGAACAGCCTGGGCAGCAGCACACTGTCTACAAGCAGTGCAGGAGGTAAGCTGTGCACCAGAGGCCAACTGGGAAGGGGCAGCTTGCACTGGTGAGTCCAGCACTGACAAGATAAACTAACACCAGTGAGATCTAGATGGCAAAAGGCAAACGCAGGAACGTCACTAACAGAAATCAAGGCAATATGGCAACATCTGAACCCAATTCTCCTCTACCAACATGTCCTGGATACCCCATCACACCAGTAAAACAAGATTTGGATTTAAAATCACTGGTCATGATGCTGGTACAGGAACACATGAAGGTCATACATAAAGAAATTCAGGAGACAATGGATCAAAAGGTAGAAGCCCTTGCAAGGGAAACACAAAAATCATTGAAAGAAATCCAGGAGAATACAAAAGCCAACAAGGAGGAAATGCAAAAAACACTTAAAGAAATACAGGAGAACTTTGCTCAACAGGCTGAGGTCATGAAAGACGAAACACAAAAATCTCTTAAAGAAATACAGGAGAACTTTGGTCAACAGGCTGAGCTCATGAAAGAGAAAACACAAAAATCTCTTAAAGAATTACAGGAAAACACAAACATGCAAGTGAAGGAGCTAAGCAAAACCATCCAGGATCTAAAATCAGAAGTAGAAACAACTAAGAAAACTCAAAGGGAGACAACTTTGGAGATAGAAAGCCTTGGGAAGAAATCAGGGGACAGAGATACAAATATCAACAACAGAATACAAGAGATAGAAGAAAGAATCTCAGATGCTGAAGATTCCATAGAAACCATGGACTCAACAGTTAAAGAAAATGCAAAATGCAAAAAGCTTGTAACCCAAAATATCCAGGAAATCCAGGACACAATGAGAAGACCAAACCTAAGGATTATAGGCATAGAGGAGAGTGAAGATTTACAACTTAAAGGGCCAGCAAATATCTTCAATAAAATTATGGAAGAAAACTTCCCTAACCTAAAGAGAGAGATGCCCATGAATATACAAGAAGCCTACAGAACTCCAAACAGACTGGACCAGAACAGAAATACTTCCCGTCACATAATAATCAAAACACCAAATGTTCTAAACAAAGAAAGAATACTAAAGGCAGTAAGAGAAAAAGGCCAAGTAACATATAAAGGAAGACCTATCAGAATCACAGCAGACTTTTCACCTGAGACTATGAAGGCTAGAAGGTCCTGGGCAGATCTCATGCAGACTCTAAGAGAACACAAATGCCAACCAAAACTACTATATCCAGCAAAACTCTCAATCACCATAGATGGAGAAACTAAGATATTTCATGACAAAACCAAGTTTACCCAATATCTATCCACAAACCCGGCCCTAAAAAGGATAATAGGAGGACAACACCAATACAAGGAGGGAAACTTCACCCTGGAAAAAGCAAGATAGTAACCTTTCATCAAACCCAAAAGAAGTTAAGCATTCAAATTTAAAAAATAACGTCAAAAATGATAGGAAGTAACAATCACTATTCCTTAATATCTCTTAACATCAATGGACTTAATGCCCCAATAAAAAGACACAGACTAACTGAATGGATACGTAAACAGGACCCTACATTTTGCTGCTTACAGGAAACACACCTCAGGGTCAAAGACAAACACTACCTTAGAGTAAAAGGCTGGAAGACAATTTTACAAGCAAATGGTCTCAGGAAACAAGCTGGAGTAGCCATTTTAATATCAGATAAAATTGACTTTCAACCCAAAGTCATCAAAAGAGACCCTGAGGGACACTTCTTGCTGGTCAAAGGAAAAATACAAAAAGAAGAACTGACAATCCTGAACATCTATGCCCCAAATGTAAGGGCACCCTCTTTTGTAAAAGAAACTTTATTAAAACTAAAAGCACACATTGCACCTAACACAATAATTGTGGGTGACTTCAACACTGCACTTTCCTCAATGGACCGATCAGGAAAACAGAAACTAAACAGGGACACAATGAAACTAATTGAAGCTTTGGACCAATTAGATTTAACAGATATATATAGAACATTCTATCCTAAAACAAAAGAATATACCTTTTTCTCAGCACCTCATGGTACCTTCTCCAAAATCGACCATATAATTGGTCACAAGACAGACCTCAACAAATATAAGAAGATCGAACTAATCCCATGCCTCCTATCTGATCACTATGGAGTAAAAGTGGTCTTCAATAGCAACAGAAACAACAGAAAGCCCACATACACGTGGAAACTGAACAATACTCTACTCAATGATACCTTGGTCAAGGAAGAAATAAAGAAAGAAATTAAAGACTTTTTAGAACACAATGAAAATGAAAACACAACATACCCAAATCTATGGGACACAATGAAAGCAGTGCTAAGAGGAAAACTCATAGCCCTGAGTGCCTCCAAAAAGAAAATGGAGAGAGCATACATTACCAGCTTAATGACACACCTGAAAGCCCTGGAACAAAAAGAAGCTATTTCGCCCAGGAGGAGTAGAAGGCAGGAAATCATCAAACTCAGGGCTGAAATCAATCAAGTAGAAACAAAGAGAACCATACAAAAAATCAACAATACCAGGAGCTGGTTCTTTGAGAAAATCAACAAGATAGATAAACCCTTAGCCAGAATGACCAAAGGGCACAGAGAAAGTATCCAAATTAACAAACTTAGAAATGAAAAGGGAGATATAACAACGGAAACTGAGGAAATCCAAAAAATCATCAGATCCTACTACAAGAGCCTATACTCAACACAACTGGAGAATCTGGAGGAAATGGACAATTTCCTTGACAGATACCAAATACCAAAATTAAATCAGGACCAACTAGACCATCTAAACAGTCCCATAATGCCTAAAGAAATAGAAGGAGTCATAGAAAGTCTTCCAACCAAAAAAAGCACAGGACCAGATGGCTTCAGTGCAGAATTCTACCAGACCTTCAAAGAAGAGTTAACACCAATACTCTTCAAACTATTCCACAAAATAGAAACAGAAGGAACACTACCCAATTCCTTCTACGAAGCCACAATTACGCTGATACCAAAGCCACACAAAGATCCAACAAAGAAAGAGAACTTCAGACCAATTTCCCTTATGAACATCGATGCAAAAATACTCAATAAAATTCTTGCCAACCGAATCCAAGAACACATCAAAACGATCATCCACCATGATCAAGTAGGCTTTATCCCAGGAATGCAGGGTTGGTTCAATATACGGAAATCCATCAATACAATCCACTACATAAACAAACTCAAAGAACAAAACCACATGGTCATTTCATTGGATGCTGAAAAAGCATTTGACAAAATTCAGCATCCCTTCATGCTTAAAGTCTTGGAGAGAACAGGAATTCAAGGCCCATACCTAAACATAGTAAAAGCAATATACAGCAAACCGGTAGCCAGCATCAAACTAAATGGAGAGAAACTTGAAGCAATCCCACTGAAATCAGGGACCAGACAAGGCTGCCCCCTTTCTCCTTATCTTTTCAATATTGTACTTGAGGTACTAGCTCGGGCAATTCGACAACATAAGGAGGTCAAAGGGATACAAATTGGAAAGGAAGAAGTCAAACTATCATTATTTGCAGACGACATGATCGTCTACCTAAGTGACCCAAAGAACTCCACTAGAGAGCTCCTACAGCTGATAAACAACTTCAGCAAAGTGGCAGGTTATAAAGTCAACTCAAGCAAATCAGTGGCCTTCCTATACTCAAAGGATAAGCAGGCTGAGAAAGAAATTAGGGAAATGACCCCCTTCACAATAGCCACAAACAGTATAAAGTATCTTGGGGTGACTCTTACCAAACATGTGAAAGATCTGTATGACAAGAACTTCAAGACTCTGAAGAAGGAAATGGAAGAAGACCTCAAAAAATGGGAAAACCTCCCATGCTCATGGATCGGCAGAATCAATATAGTTAAAATGGCCATTTTGCCTAAAGCACTATACAGATTCAATGCAATACCCATCAAAATCCCAACTCAATTCTTCACAGAGCTAGAAAGAGCAATTATCAAATTCATCTGGAACAACAAAAAACCCAGGATAGCTAAAACTATTCTCAGCAACAAAAGGAAATCTGGGGGAATCAGTATCCCTGACCTCAAGCAATACTACAGAGCAATAGTGTTAAAAACTGCATGGTATTGGTACAGTGACAGACAGGAGGATCAATGGAACAGGATTGAAGATCCAGAAATGAACCCACACACCTATGGCCACTTGATCCTCGACAAAGAGGCTGAAAACATCCAATGGAAAAAAGATAGCCTTTTCAACAAATGGTGCTGGTTCAACTGGAGGTCAGCATGCAGAAGAATGCGAATTGATCCATCCTTGTCTCCTTGTACTAAGCTCAAATCCAAATGGATCAAGGACCTCCACATAAAGCCAGACACTCTGAAGCTAATAGAAAAAAAACTGGGGAAGACCCTTGAGGACATCGGTACAGGGAGAAAGTTTCTGAACAGAACACCAATAGCGTATGCTCTAAGAGCAAGAATTGACAAATGGGACCTCATAAAATTACAAAGTTTCTGTAAGGCAAAGGACACCATCAAGAGGACAAATCGGCAACCAACAAATTGGGAAAAGATCTTCACCAATCCTACATCAGATAGAGGGCTAATATCCAATATATATAAAGAACTCAAGAAGTTAGACTCCAGAAAACCAAACAACCCTATTAAAAAATGGGGTACAGAGTTAAACAAAGAATTCTCACCTGAAGAACTTCGGATGGCGGAGAAGCATCTTAAAAAATGCTCAACTTCATTAGTCATTAGGGAAATGCAAATCAAAACAACCCTAAGATTTCATCTTACACCAGTCAGAATGGCTAAGATTAAAAATTCAGGAGACAGCAGGTGTTGGAGAGGGTGTGGAGAAAGAGGAACACTCCTCCACTGCTGGTGGGGTTGCAAATTGGTACAACCACTCTGGAAATCAGTCTGGCGGTTCCTCCGAAAACTGGGCACCTTACTTCCAGAAGATCCTGCTATACCACTCCTGGGCATATACCCAGAAGACTCCCCACCATGTAATAAGGATACATGTTCTACTATGTTCATAGCAGCCCTATTTGTAATTGCCAGATGCTGGAAAGAACCCAGGTATCCCTCAACAGAAGAGTGGATGCAAAAAATGTGGTATATCTACACAATGGAGTACTATTCAGCCATTAGAAACAATGAATTCATGAAATTCTTAGGCAAATGGATGGAGCTAGAGAATATCATACTAAGTGAGGTAACCCAGACTCAAAAGGTGAATCATGGTATGCACTCACTAATAAGTGGATATTAACCTAGAAAACTGGAATACCCAAAACATAATCCACACATCAAATGAGGTACAAGAAGAAAGGAGGAGTGGCCCCTGGTTCTGGAAAGACTCAGTGAAACAGTATTCAGCAAAACCAGAACGGGGAAGTGGGAAGGGGTGGGTGGGAGGACAGGGGAAGAGAAGGGGGCTTGCGGGACTTTCGGGGAGTGGGGGGGCTAGAAAAGGGGAAATCATTTGAAATGTAAATAAATTATATCGAATAATAATAAAAAAAAAAAAAAAAGAAAAAAAAAAAAAGTTATGAGTGACTTGTGTTACTCAGTTTGGGAGCATTGCAGATCAGCTGCCCTGCACCTTCTGGAGTTTAATGAAAACTAACTTTGGCACACTCACACACCTTTCTTAGTGGCTGTCACTCCCGCCCTTCCTTTCTCCTTCTCTCCCTCCTTTACCCACTTCCTTTCACGTCTGGTTAATAACTAATATCCGTGGACAGTTAACATCATTGTCTTGCTAAGAGAGCCACTACTGCAAATGCTCCTGAGCTTCCATTTGCACTCTTTTTGAGACTTACCTGTCTATCTTCCGAGGTTTTTAAGTTTGTCTGGCTCGACAAATAGTGGGCAGATAACAAAGTAATGATCTTTATCGGTTTCACTAAAAACAAATCCAACGCAACACTTTATAAAGGGATATTTAATCGTGGAACTAATTTAACAAAAAGTCAAAACTGTGCTAAACAGTGTGTGTGTTAAAAGGATTATAGAAAGAATTAAGCATGTTCTACCTCCCCCCCACCACTACACATATGCATTTCAACTGTCAAGGCTATAATTGGGAAGTTAAGGTAATGATGTTTGCTATTATATAGTTTAATCATCATTAAAGCATTTCTCGTCATGGATAACCCAAATACTTCATTTTATATTGTAGTTTTGAAAATGAATGTTGTTCCTCTGAAAATTTCTAGGGAAAGTGAAACATTACTTGATGTAAGAAACTATTTGCAAGCACTTGCAAGCATTTAGGAATTTTCATATGTATTCTGTCTGAAATGGTCAACATTAAGGTTTCCCCATAGTGCTTATTGTCATTGGTTCAAGAAATTTTTTTCCTTTTGATCTTTTCTGTTGCAAACATTTTTGAACGTGTTTGTTTTCTAGTTTAAAATTACTGCGCTTTCCTAACTCTTGCCCCTGAAATGATTGACTGCTCAGCTGATTTGCTATTCAATTTTCCTCCCTCTTCATAAAGAATACTTGATTTTGTAGAGATGGTAAATGAACCACTGTGACTTGATCACTTACCGTTGACAGTTATCAATTCATAGGCAAATCTTTTTTCTTGTTTATGAAGCCATTACTCCTCCAGACTGCTTTAAAACCCAAACCCCCAACTTATTTATAAGTTTATAATAGAATGCTTATAAATTACTAGGTATATAAAATACTACCCCTTTCCTGAAATGTCATACTAGAACCAAATGTTACAAGATTCCTATCTCTGCCGATGCGTGTCTGTTTAAGCTACTTCCCTGTTCATAGACGCTCATGTTTGGTGCATAAGTCTTTGGCTCCTGAGTGATGTTTTTCTTTTGTTCTCTCTGATTTCCTAACTGTACGTCATAGAAACTGGTATTGGGATATACATAGACTCTAAGTATTAATCACATTCTTTGCTAAAATTGCTTATCAGTTTATCAGATTAGGTAATTGGGTTCTTGAAAAGCTTTTGGCAGACTTCCAGACAGTGGGAGAGATGGTGGGAGCTGACAAGGAAGCAAGCATACACAGAGCATTGCTCCTTTAGGGTGGATAAGCTGGGTGTCAAAATGGAGGGCTGGAGCACATATGGGCAGTCATTCAATGGCTTGCACTTTAGAGACAGTGGAAAGGGGGAAGAGAGAGGCAGAGGACAAACTGTTTTATACTTTTACTCAGACTGGCAAGCATTTTATCCAATTTTAATGGACAATGCCAGCTTTCTCTTAGTGTAATGGAAGAAATTTATACTGGTGGTCTGTGGTGGAATCTGTTCCTCCATACAACAGAGGCATGGTGGAGTTGCTCCTCGCTATCTGTGCTTTCACTCTTTGGTGTTGGTTGACTACCATCAAAATTAGTTTGAAATTGCGTCCCATTTGGAAGATTCCTAAGACCTGCTTCATCTCACTCTGAGACTCAGTTCAAGCCTTTTCCAGCATAGCCTCGCTAGGGAACTCTCTGCCCATTAGTCATTTAGCAGCTGTCTGGACTGTCAGGTAGACTGTCATAGTGTCACGGTGCTTATATTCAAGTAACCCTTATTTTACCTAATGATGGTCCCAAAGCTCAATAGTCATAGCATAAAGGAACTACTGGGCATAAAGCATGGATGGAGAGGGTTCTGTGTTATCCTGTGACAAAGCTGCAGAGTGTATGGGGGGCAGGTGATCAACAGTTACAGAGAGTTTGATGCTATTCAGTGTAAGGCAGAGGCTTTGGGATGTGTAACCTGGAAATAAGAAAGATCTACTACTGTATGGGAAGGGGTTTTTCCTCCAGGTAGAATTAGTCTTAAGATGATCGGTTATTCCTTCCATTTTATCCTAATATAATATGCAGTGGTATCCATCATCCAATGCATTGTTCACCAGAGATCTGATGACAGAAAATGTAAAGAACACTATTGATCATGACCACAGTTGGTTACAATGACAGAAAGGAATACGTTATCATGGCAGGAAATTCACGAGGTCCGATGGCTATAATGAGCTTTACATCTGGCCCATGCACCTAGGACAGAAAATTGAGAACTGAGCCATCAAAGTTCACCATATTTTGCCACAATTTAAATTATCTTTCTAGACTGACTTTTCAAAGTGTTGAAATGTCAGTGTAATGTAGAGGCAGGACAGCTGAGCCCTGGCTTTCTAGCTACTGATCACGTGAATTTGCGGAAGTCATTTGAGTTTTCTGGGATTTGGTTTCTTTAGGTGCTGAATGTAGATAGCAACACAATGGCTCACATTGTTTTATTTATGTGTAATAAGGTGGAAGATTTGAGACTACTTAGTAAACCATATATACAATTATCTAACTTATATTTTCATATTAATTCATAAGCAAAATCGTTTTTTCTAATAACCCTGTAATTAGAAACACCTTTTGTTGCTAGAAAGCATAACAACTGTTATACAACAAATAACTAATAAAATGTCATGTAAGAGGAGAAAACATCCATTACCCTAGTTACCATTATTAGCACATGCTAACTACACACACTGGTGGGTTTCTCTCTGATGCTTTCATGCCTACAGCCCGAAACATGGTCATCTCCATTTCCCTCTGTCTCTTCTCCCCCATTTAACACAGCATCTGCTTTGTAAAGCAAATGGATGATACTAGCATTTACAGCAGGCAAATTGATGTCTATACTTTGTTTTCTTCCCCATTTCAGCCATTTTTTTTTTACTCTTCTAAAATACATGGGTCTTCTTAAATGTAAGTCCACATACCCATGACTCTTTCAAAAGATACATGAATAGTCTATTTAAAGTTTTGAGGACATAGAGTATCTACATTTAAATTTATTGGCTGGATCTGTTTTTGTTTGTTTGTTTGTTTTGTTTTGTTTTTCGAGACAGGGTTTCTCAGTGTAGCCCTGGCTGTCCTAGAACTCACTCTGAAGACCAGGCTGGCCTCGAACTCAGAAATCTGCCTCCCTCTGCCTCCCAAGTGCTGGGATTAAAGGCGTGCACCACCACTGCCCGGCTTTATTGGTTGGATCTTTAACAGAATAATGGATCTTTAAATTTGAAAAGAATTGTAAGAAATTAGATTTCAGATAGAAGTATTTTAAACAGGGTAAACACACACATACACATACACATACACACACATACACACACATATACACACACATACACACACATACACACATACACACACACATACACACACACACACACACACACACACACACACACATGAGCTCAGATGCCAAGGACATATATACATATATTTTTTTTTAATGAAGACACCAAATCAGAAATGTCAGTTTAAAAAAAACACACTAGTTTAAGTGTTAAAGTTTCCAGGTTTTTTTTGTTTTTTTGTTTTTTTGGATTTTTTGTTTTGTTTTGTTTTTAATGTTTTTTTTTAAATGAATATCATCTTCATTTATTTACATTGCCAATGGTAAAACCTTTCCCGATATTCCCCCTCCCCTAAGACCTCCAACCCCTCCACTTCCTGCTTACCCCTGTGTCCACTTATATGCCTCTCCACCCAACACACTCGCCCCCACCTCAGTTTCCCTTTATTTGGGCCTCTGTTGAGCCTTTACCTGACCAAGGACCATTCCTTCCACTGATGCCTAACAAGGTCTTCCTCTGCCTCATTTTTCTGGAACCATGTGTGACCCTTGGTTGATGGTTCAGTCCCTGGGAGTCCTGGGGCGTCTGGGTGGCCGAAATCATTGTTCTTCCCACCGGGGCTGTAAATTGCTTCGGCTTCTCTGGACCATCCTCCTGTTTCTTCATCGGAGACCCCATGTCCAGTCCAATAGTTGGTTGTTAGCATCTGCCTCTGTATTTGTAAGGCTCTGGCAGGGCCCCTCTGGAGACAACCATGGCATGCTTCTTTTGGTATACACTTTTTGTCGTCCACAGTAATGTCAGGGTTTGTTGACTATTTATAGGATGAATCCCTAGGTAGGGCAGTCTCTGGGTGGCCTTTACTTCAGTCTCTGCTCCATACATTGTCTCCCTTATTGCTCCTGTGGCTATTTTGTTCCCTTTCTTAGAGGAGCTGAAGCACCCTCACTTAAGTCTTCCTTCTTCTTGAGCTTGGTGAATTTTAACTTGTTTATTTTGAGCTTTTGGGCTAACATCTGCTTATTAGTGAGTGTTTACCATGTGTGTTCTTTTGTGATTGGGTTGTCTCACACAGGATAACACTTTCTATTTCCATCCATTTGCCTGAGAATTTCATGAATTCATTGTTTTTAATAGCTGAATAGTACGCCATTGTGTATATATACCATAGTTTCTGTATCCATTCCTCTGTTGAAGGACATCTGGGTTCTTTCCAGCTCTGGCTATTATAAATAAGGCTGCTATAATTACATGTAGGAGCATCTTCTGGGTATATGAAGTGGTATACCCAGAAGTGGTATAGCTGGGTTCGCTGGTAGTACTAGGTCTAATTTTCTGAGCAATTGCCAAACTGATTTCCAGAGTGGTTTTACCAGCTTGCAATACCACCAACAATGGAGCCAAAAAAGCACACTAGTTTAAAAAAAGCACACTAGTTTAATTGTTAAAGTTTCCAGTTTTAGCCACTCAGATTCTTTCTTTTTCTTTTTCTTTTTCTCTTTTTCTTTTTCTCTTTCTTTCTTTCTTTCTTTCTTTCTTTCTTTCTTTCTTTCTTTCTTTCTTTCTTTCTTTCTTTCTTTCTTTCTTTCTTTCTTTCTTTCTTTCTTTCTTTTTTGTCAAGTTCATACTCTGTGACCCAGGCTAGACTTAAATTCACATTATCCTACTTCATCACAGATAGGATTGCAAGCCTGTATTGCCATGTCAAATCCGTTCATTTATCTATCTCTCCTGCTCCTCCTCCTGCCCCCATCTTTTTGTTTGCCTATATTAATTAATGATGAGATAATTCAAGATAGTAGTTTAATATTAAATTCTTAGTGAAAATTTGATTGTTTAAGAAATAAGTATTTATATTACCAAAAGCAAGCAGGCAGGCAGGCAGACAGACAGACAGACAGACAGACATTAGTACTCTACTTGAGGTACAGAAGGCTCTTTATGTGCATTTCAGGAAGACACTTTAAGAACCATTTAAATAAACAAAATAAATTAGCACCTCTGATTTTGTTTTCTTCTTCATTTTTTTATATACACTTGCTTTCAAAATCCTGGAACTTGAGAATTTGGTTGCTAGGAGATTAATAAGTCTCTCTGCACAATCATCAGTGCCATGCACATAAAGTGTATATTTCTAATGTTAAGCAGGTTACCTAAAGATGTCCTATGATCCTTTTGCTGCATTTTTGCCATTGTAAAAAGTTCTGTTCTTCCATTCTTTAAAAACTAATTTCTCTGTCCCAAGTTTTACATTAGCTGTACACCTACTGACGTTCTAAGTTTATGGACATTGATTTCTTAAAGTGAATCTCATAGAATCATGGCATAGAAAAGGACATCAATCAGGCTTCCCCTAGATGTAAACAGTTGAAAATACCAATGGCATAGTGTTGCCTATAAGGAAATGAGACTATCTCATTTATTTCAATGTATGTATTAAATATTCAACTCAAAAGTGTAGTAACTGTATTAAATGCATTTGACTTTTGACTTGAAAGGTACTTTATACCAACATTTAACTTTAAGAAATGATGGAGTGTGAGTGCTGAGGTGATACATTATATATATATATATATATATATATATATATATATATATATATATATATAAAACAATCGTAGAATTGAACACACCTAATTCTCACAGTAGGATTATATTCCTAATACATTGTAATAATATGTGTCCAAGAGAGCTGACTCAGTTGTATCTTGTTTTAATCATACAGTTTGAGATTTTATTATTGTTATTTACTACTACTACTACTACTACTATTGAAAATGAGTTTTTAAAATATTGCCAGCATTTCAGTATCATCAGTATTTCACTGAATCGTGATCAGTGTTTTGAAATAAGTGGAATATCTATGAATATATTTTTCCACAAAAGTGAAAGTCTATCTGATATGGTGGCTTTCTCACCGTGAAAATGTTAAGTACTTTAACAGACTTGTATGAGACTTAATTCAGCCCTTTAAAAAGGTTGTTATTTGTATTCATGATTGCTTTTTAAAACCCTGTTTATGGGGATAGAGAGAAGAAAGATGACCAGAGTTCAGATACCCAGAAATCCCACAGTAAACATGCATCTACATCCCTATGCTCCTATGGGAAGACAGGAGACATACAGGAAAGTCCCCAGAATTCCATAGGCCTGTTGGCCAGGTGCACACACTGTCTAAAACAAGGTGCTCAGAGAGAAACAGCACCTGTGGCTGTCCTCCGACCTCCATTCCTAACCTCTCCACAAACCTACTGTACATTAAATAATTTTGCTTTTAGAAGTGAGTTGGAATGTTATAATTAGTGAGCTGAACATACGGATACACCTGTAGCCTTTGAAATATTCATAAGAAATGTGGCACCATTTGCCTTCCTCTTTGCCTGTGACCCAAATGTGATAAATACCCAGGTCGGTCACTCTACTGTTGCTCATGACTTACAACTGTACCAGCGCTTGAATCACATCAGGACAGAAGTGATTTGGAACAGCTGCTTTTGCACTTTTACTTTTGTTTTTTTTTTTAACCTCAAAATGGCTGATCTAAATATATATTGTGTTTAATATAAATCTCCTCATGGCTATTATGGGGCTATGTAAATATTTTCAGTAAGGGTACAAGTTTCATTTTTAAAGGAAAGTTATCTAGTACTTGAGAAAAGCAGAATTTGTGGAGAGTTTGCAAGGGGCAGTTTGTATCCAGCTAACTTTAGGAACAAACTGACAGTTTAAAAACCATTGCCAGATCATCCACATGGAGTCACATGTGTTTCATTGCATTAGATATAGTTCCTACTAAGTATCTACATGTATTCGGCACTCTCACTTACTTCCCAAGTAATCTGAAGAGTGTGTCCACTGATAGCCTAATCTTATGTGTTTGGCTGACTGACTAATGAGTATATCTGTAAACGTGCCCTATTGCAATGGAGGTGGGCACCCAGTAAGACCAACAAAATATATCTGAGCAGAGTCAGAACTTAGAAAAGGAAAGGCTCAGGGCTGGAGTGCTTGTCTAGTGTGTGCAGTAGCAACACTGTCAGGATCCATGCAGGGCTGTTTAACTGTTAGAAGTGTTAGTGTGTCTCTGCAGTCCTGCAGTCCCAACTCTCAGATCACAAATCAAAGGCCATCCAGAGTAACTTAGCCAATTCCAGGTTAGCCAATGCCAGGATAGCCTGAATTGCACACTGTTTTTTGTTTTCTGTTTGTTTGTTTGTTCTTTAATTGCAGAGAAAACAGAAATTTGGAGACATCTTAATTACACTAAATGAAGAAGGTGATACACTTTTTTAAAAAAAACTTCAACATTCTTCTTTATGTGCGATTTATATTGGTAACATCATGTAGTCGCATTGATAAGTGAGATGTTGGTAACATTGTGTAGTCTCATTGATAGCAATGACGATTGGTGACAATTGATGTCTGTGACATTTTAGGTTTGGTTTTTCCCCCCCTTTTTGGATGTGGTACAAATGTGAAATCATTAAAAGTTGGTTTTAAGAAAACAGTTTCTGTCATTAAGATCAAGACCTATCTACTGCTGTCTACTATTCTAAATGTTTAAACTTAATGTGTGTGTATGTGTGTGTGTGCATATGAATGTATAAATGCATATGTGTGAGTGTGTGTGAGTTCATATGTCGTAGTATGTGTGTGAGAGAGTATAAGCATGAATGTATGTGAGTGTCTGTGTTTGTGAGTGAATGGGTGTGGGTGTCTGTGTTTGTGAGTGAATGGGTGTGGGTGTCTGTGTTTGTGAGTGAATGGGTGTGGGTGTCTTTCTGTCTGTTAGAGGATAATAACCTTTCCACCTTCAAGTGGGTTCTTGAATTAAACTCACTCCATAGACTTGTCTGGAAAGTGCCAGTGTGCCAGCTCACTGACCCCCCCCCCCCCGAGTGTTGACCCCCCCCCCCCCCCCCCCCCGAGTGTTGACGTTTAAAGAGCATGTTAAAACTGTAATAAAATTCTCTCATCATATTAATAGTGCATTAAAAGTCTTGTTCAGGAACTTTTTGCAGTGAGTATGGGGGATGTTTCTTGAAATGTTTCTAGCATTGAAATAGCACTAGAGACTTCAGTATCCTGAAACTCTAGCAAACAGGGGCAAATATTGAAGCAAGAGCAGAATCTAGTTTCTCAGTGAAACTTGAATTTAGCATCTGTCTAATGTCATAGAACTTTCTCCATTTTTAAATGCATGCTTGCAAAAAGAAAAAAGTCTACAGGTTTGTGAAAGCACACCGGTAAATCTGAGTTAGGTATGCATTTAACTTTGGTACATGAACTGAATATTAGTATTTACATTTAATAATCGTAAACACGCCAGAATATTTTCTTTGATTTTTTTTATTAAGATGTCTCTGAAAGGCAAAACATGATGAACACATGTATGCTATGTTCTGGTTTTTCCGATAGTGATAGAAGTGTCTGGAAAGCTCTGTTCTGACATATTATTATTTTGCTTTCTTGTCCCTTAAGTGAACTTTAGATCAGGGCTCTGGACTTTCATAGCAAAATCATGAAAAATATTGTAACTTTCATAAGCTTGTAGGAATATTAAAATTTTTGCAGAGGCTCCAGGAATGTGATTATAGAAACTGGATCAAATAAGTGCAGTTTTCTACAACTTCAATATTATGAGATTAAAATTTGCTTTTTCTCAACTTGTGTATTTTAGAAGAAAGGTTTCGTGTCATTCTGAATGTTCTTCATTTAGGCTGACTGTAAGCTCTTCTAGACCTCTGGTATTTTTTTCAGATTCCACTTTCCTGATTTGAATACTCAACAGTTTAGAATGAGCTACCGGTTTGGAAAAGTTAAGGCATACACTGGTTTTCTATTGCTTTTCTCCAAGTGTAGAATCAAACCATCTGAGTATAATGGCAGTTTGTTGCCCATTATGTGTGGTTTGATTCTGTCCTAGTGTGGGACATGGTCATGATTATGAGAATGTGTGAGCCTTTGCATCACTCTTCCCTGGAAGTTTTTTTTTGTTTATCTCTCAAAGTACTTTTGGGAGTAATTATTGGAGTTAGTTTATTTCCATTAATTCAGTAACAAATCGAGATCCTAGCATTTACATTTGTTTTGACTTGTGAAATTCCATCAGTAACTAGTCAATAGACTTGGGCATCCTCCAATCTAGTTAGTCCTTTGCATAGATATTATTGATATTATTCTTAGTTTCTGGTGCCACAATGAGTATTGGTTTCCTTTGTTAACTCTTATTTTTGGTCTTTCTTAAGCAATGGAAAACAGTTATTATTTTCCACTCCCTCGGCTAAGGTGCTGCACTAGAAGATTCTAGATTTTTAAGTGTTTGTATTTTTTTCCTTTACACTTCCTGCCCTTTTGTGCCCAGGATAACACTGCTGTATTGCATGATAAGTATTCTGCATTAATCTTTTCTGACTTACACATTAGTAAATGAATTTTTAAGATGAGAAATTTATTAGGCATAATTTGAGGATATAGTATGTTTAAACCGTAAAAATTAGAGGCCAGAACATAATTGAGGCCCCGAATGAATATGCTTCAGCACCTTAAACTTCCTGCTTCTGCACCATTTGAGTTGAATTTTGACTTGGTATTCTAGACTGTACTTGACATTTATTGGATTACTATTTTTTAGTTTTCTATGAAATCTTGAAATATGAAAACTAGTAAACATAAAGCCTGTACCTTGGTTTAAAAAGGTGACCCACATGGGGAAGAGGGGCAAATAAATATACTTCTTCATGTCATTGGCTCAGGAAGTTGAGAATTAAACACAAGGTTTGTCTTTCGATTCATGTAATTTAGAATAAGGTACTTGGCAACCTATAAGACAGGTTCCCTACCTAATGTATGGTAATGATGATAAAGACTATGAAGTGTAGACTGTCTTCCACACCATTCCCTACTGTCTTACTGCACTACAAATCTTAGCTCGTTTTACTCAGCATACTGCCTGGTGGTGAAGGAAGTTTAGAAGACAGGTAGCTGACTGGCAACCCTCAGGACAATCACCAGAGGATGTCAAAAGGGGGCAAAGAGATCTGAAGATGACTCTTTCCTTGACCAATTAGGGGCAGGGAATTCGGAGTTACTTATTTCTTCTTTTCCATCATTAGACAATTTGATTGGGAGAAGAGAAGAGATTTTAATTTTACTCTTGTCATCCAGGACAAGAATTCACTGTTTCAAAATGGAAGTGACAGGTGAATTTCATTAAGATGGATAATAGGCAGCCCCGTACAAACTTGCAACTAATATCAGCGAGAAGAAATTTTAACCAAGCTATTACTTTTTGACCAATGTTCTATTACTTGTCTTGACAACCTTGTATTTAATGATGGAGGATATAATAGGCTGAGGAGCTTTCATTTTAGGTTTTCATTTTAACGTGTGTGTGTGTGTGTGTGTGTGTGTGTGTGCACGCCTGGAGTTTTTTAAGGTCTAGATTGTACTGTGGTGCTACTTTTCTGGTGGAAAAGCAAGTTAGATAATCATATGTATGTTTGTGATGGACGCAGTCTAGGAATTATTAGTGAGAGTTGCCAGCTGATGCTGCTATGTGTGTTTTGAACAGGAAGTATTCTGGTTTGTGTGTGTTTGTCTGTAAAATCTGAAATCCTCATCAGTGAAATACTGATGGAACCAAGGCCTTCCTGAGGTATGATCAGGCTAAGAGTCCTCAGTTCCAGCAATTCATGCATGCAAACTGAGCCCTTCTTCCCTGTTCTGGACCTTTATTCTGATTCCTTATGCTCAGACTCGTGTAGAGCTACTGAGTCCCGCATCTCCATTTGGCACAGGCAGCTGGTGAAGGCAAGACTACGTGTTTAATTATTGCAGAGCTGGGGCTGGAGAGATGGCTCAGCAGGTAAGAGCACTGACTGCTCTTCCAAAGGTTATAAGTTCAAGTCCCAGCACCCACATGGTGGCTCACAACCATCTGTAAAGAGATCTGACGCTCTCTTCTGGTGTCGGAAGACAGTTACAGTGTACTTACATATAATAAATAAGTCTTTTAAAAAAGATTAAAAAATTATTGCAGTGCTTTGGACACATAGCAGAGTATATGGAACAAAAGTTGTGAACCATCAGCCTCTATGCAGGGGACTAGTATTAGCATTTGACAGTGTAGAATTCAACTTTAAAGCTTCTCATTGCATTTGGTTCCTTTGCTCTGCAGAGTTTTGCATTGGTCGATGATGTCACATTCTGTGCATTTGTGTTTTAGTGAGGAGGTATGTTTTCATGTTTCATATTGGAATTTATCTTTAATATTCCACTATTAGTAATTGGTAAATATTTGTTGACTTAGTTGCTCGTAAAATGTGAATGGTGTGATCAATGGAGAATGGATGTTGAAATCCCATATTGTAGATGTTTGCTAATGAAATGCATTATGGGGGTGTTTGACTGGCTCACAGACATTGGTATATAGCTTTATGAAATTGTTCTGGTTCTTAACTTCATTTTCCACTAAATGAAGGCAGTAGCTACCAGAAAGACTGAGACAGTAGTTAAAAATAGCGATTGGTACAGACCACCCACCTAAATGGGCCTTTGTAGGATGTTAGTTAGCATTTCTTCATCCTATTCGTTCAGCCCTCCTATTGAGAGCTGCTTTTTCTAAAATGATTGAAGAACTATTGCTCCATTGATGATGACTTTAATTGTAAAGGACCTGATTCTTTTGTTTTTAGTAATAAAAGTTTGAGATTTTCCTAGATCCTTTCCTACTCCCAGACTGTAGTTTATTTTTGTTGTTGTTTGTTTCTTTGTTTGTTCTAGATAGAGCCTTTACTTTCCAGGCATTACCGTGTCCCTTTGGGGGAAGTAATTGCCTTGTTTGTATTCTCTGTTTCCACTGGTCTAAATTTTGGCCTTTCTTGCTCACACTGAGCCTCTAGCAAGTGTCTAGTCCAGTGGTTCTCAACCTGTGGCTCGTGACCCCTCTGGGTTGACTGATCAAATGGATTGACTAATCTCTTCCCAGGGATCACCTAGACCATCTGCAGATCAAATGTTTCCATGACAAATTCATAACAGTAGCAAAATTACAGTTATGATGTAGCAACAAAAATGGTTTTATGTTTGAGAGTCACCACAATGTCAGAAATTGTATTAAAGGGTTGCAGCATTAGGAACCTTGAGAACCACGGGTCTAGAGTGTGGATCACACATTGTAAATATGACCCTAGAATACAACTTCTCCCTGCATGTACTCTGTACATTTGATATAAATGATTATAAAGTGGTCTGTTTGTTCATTTTTGAGACATGATCTTCTATATCCAAGATTGACCTCAAATTTGGTGTATAGCTAGAGATAACTTTGAACTTCTGATCCTCTTATCTCTACCTCTGATCCTCCTGTCTCTGCTTCTCCACTGCTGGAATTATAGATATGCACCCATAACACCCAGTTTATAATAGTAATAAATTTAATGTAAGAAGAAAAATGCTAAGTTTTGTTTCCCTAGGGCCTATGTTTCTGGTTTTCCATGCCATTTAACCCCAACCTGATCTATTCATAGCTTACCTACATAGTCACATTGTTTTGGAAATAGTCACAAATAAAAGGCCAATGATTTCCACATTGTTTTAAAAACCTAATCAGATTTTTCTCTATTCTTAATCATGTTGTAATTTTGTTATTTCAGTGTCATCTGGACCATTATGAAAGTAAATTTGCTGGCTGGAAAAGCAGCCCAGAAACTAAAAGCACTTCCTGGTCTTCCAGTGGTTTTCCTGGTTTCAGCTTCCAGGAAAAGTCATAAAATGCCTCTAGCTCCAACCCCAGCCTCCATAGGCCCCAGATCTGACTGTGGTGTTTATATATATGTATGTATATGTATGTAGAGATACATATACATACATAGAGGCAAATACTCATGTACATAAAAACAAAAATAAATGAATAAATCTTTCAAATAAAGTTAATTCAAACTTTTAGTGAGTTTTTTCTTTATATATGATTATAAAAGTTGAACCAAACATTTGCTAATAAATTTAATACTGAAATGTATGTAACTAGTCATTGATTGTTGGGCATACCAGATTATGCTTTTACTACCAGAACTCTGTGAGATCAAAGCTACATAGAAAGTTCTAAGCCATCCAGGGCAGCATGAAGAAAAGTACTTGTTGAGATATGTGTGTGTATGTGTGTGGGGGGGCATGTGTGTGTGTTGGCATGTTAATACATATATACATGCATGTATTTTTAAATTGTATTGTTCAGTGAAAGGAAAGATACCTTGCCATTAGGTAAAGATATGTAATCTTTCTAAACTACATACAAAGCGGTATGTATTGGTTGAATTAGAGGAAAGCTAGAAGAAGCTGAGGAGGACGGTGACCCTGTAGAAGGACCAGCAGTCTCAATTAAACTGGAACACCAGCTTAATTAATTAAGTGAGGCCCCCAACACATATTACAGCAGAGGACTGCTGGATCTGGGTTTAGTCAGAGAAGATGCACTTAACCCTCAAGAGACTGGAGGCCCCAGGGAGTTTAGAGCACTGGTGGGACGGGAGGTGGGGAAATCCTTGTGGAGACAGGGGTACAGGGAAGAGGTATGGGATGTGTAACAGTCGAAGGGTGGACCTGGATGGGAATAAAATCTGGAGTTTAAAAGAAAAAGGCAAAGTAAATTGTAAAGGGGGAATATGCATTTCATACACTAATAATTTTTTATATGTTAATTTATTTCTCCATGTTTATCAATAGAAATCTGTAAACATCTACTAAATTACTCAGAGGGTATACTATTGTTTATATATGGATTATATCTATATATTTATAAATAGATATTTTGGTAAATATATGAATAAAGTTATAGGCTTTTCAGTTAGAAAGAAAGGGGATGATCTTGAGGAAAAATTAAAATAATTTAAGTGATAGTGTCAGATAACGGAAGGAAAATACTTTGCTTGTGCCGGATATATGATGTTCCCTCTATTCTGGTGGCGGTGTCTGTGGTTTGTTTAAGTTTTAATGTGTCCCAGAAGGTGTTGCTATACGGTGAAGGTGTTAGGCTGTGCTGTAATGAAACAGGGTCCGAAATGGAAGGCTCATAAAATATCTTATCATTTGGGCCTGCCCGGAGAAACCTAGCTGAAATTTCTGAGTGGTCAGCTTGACATTTTCAAGCAATGAGAAGTTGTGTCATTATTTCTGGACTGCCGCGGTAGTTAGAGGAAAGGATTTAAAGTTCACTGCGGTAATTGCTGACAGCTTCTCCGGAATGAGAGGTGCTTTTAGTAAGCATATGCAGCCTTTGGAGAAGGCAGCCTGCTAGGGACCTGAAAGGGAACCGTGGACTCTGCTAGATGAGAGGGACAAAAATGTAGATTGAAGCATTTCTGTGCCCCTGCAGTAATTACATTCATTTTGTAGGTGGAAGAGAAATGAGATGGCTTTTAATGGCCGTCCGTGTGTTTATGGTCTTTGAGCGAAGAACAATGCCAAGCTTCGGAAATGCCCCCTATATATTTTCCGTCACTAAAAATACAAAAACCTGGTGGCCAGGTTGTCACAGGGAGCCAGGCAGGTAGTGTCACTGGACTTGGCACGGCTCATGCGAAGTGCTAAAGCGGTGATCCCTGCTGTAAAAGCACTCCCCTCCCTGGAAACCTGCAATTTACCTCAGTCCCAGATGGGTAGGAAGCTCACAAACAGCCTCAAGCCATACATAATGGCAGGGCTCACATCCTGACTGAACCAGAAGCTGAAGAAAGGAGAAGTCCAAGAGTTTCCATGAGTGTCTGAGTCGAGATTTCTATGCTTTTAGTGAGGGTTGCAGCTCTTCTCTGCTGTTAAGTTGCATTTGCTCCGTTTGTTTTGCCCCGCCCTTCTCCTCTCCTGGATGCTGTCCAGTAGTCAGTGGGGAGCAACACGGGAGGGTGGCATTTTAATACGGCTGCCATCTCTTCCGCTTCAGTACCACACATTTATTGCATAATAAAGAACACCCCACACCCGTGCCAGCCAGCTTCCCAGTGTATATAACATGCACACATGTACATACACTTATAACTAGTTTGTTCTGTCTGTGACCTTCAGAAACATAGTAAGACACACAGAATTAACAGTTTTGTGTTTCTGCCAGAAATTTAATTGCATCACTTAAAGTTGTAGCTTTATCCAAAATCTAAACCTGAGCGTGGTTTTTTTTATGGGTAAGTTCACATTGCCCTTCAAATGACAATAGTTATTCATTTCATAACTTGTTATTTATATGAAATTTTAAATAGTCTGATATATTTGAGAAATATAAACTTTACAGACTAGAGGGCCCTCAAGAACCTGGCCTTCTGTAAGGTGGCTTACGACATAAGTAGGTAGCATTTCCTCTATCTCTCAGGTAAGGAGGTCTGGCCTCTTTGAAGGTAGCCTGTGTAATTATAGGTAAGGAGGATCAGACCTTCACTGATAAATCACAAATTAATAAAAGGATAGTAAAATGCAGTGCGTACAACTATTACTCTCTCTATTATCTGGACAGAGAGCACCATGTGGTGTCCATGAAATATTACTAGTAGGATAAAGTACTCTCTTACATTTGATAAGCACCTAGCTCACATTTAGGATTTGGGCAGCATTTATATTTGCTTCAACTTCATGAGGACTGCTTTACCCCAGTACTTAGAACATGAGGATGTCAATGTCCCAAGTACTACACATATCTGCTTCAGAGAGCAGGCTAGAGGGTGAATTGGGAATAGAGACAGACAACTCATGGGTAATCGAAACTTCCAGTGACAAACGGAAGGAACACATGCTTAAAGTGGCTACAGTTCAGATGTGCCTCTTTCACTGATGAATCGGTTTCTCGATCATTTATTCCTCATAGGCTGCACTGGCATTTTGTAGTAGTTCAATATGAGGGGTGTTCAGAGTCTCTGTGTTGTATAATATACAGTCACTCACATTTCAAATGGGATACAGTATAACACATACATACATACACACTTACATATATAATACATGCATGCATACACACACACACACACATATATATGCATGCCTACACACATACAATTCAGCAGAGAGCATGCCAGACATTGACCTGCAATGTTACCAAGCCTGGAAATTATTTATAAGATAATGTGATTGTTTCATATTCCCACACGTGGTGTGGTATTTAAGGTGGGCTAAATTTTTCCATCTCCTTTTAATTTATATCATCGTCATTTTGTTAACATTTAAAGTATGATCTTTAGCCTTTTTGAAGTATGTAGTACCCTCTGATACCTGTAATTACTTCCCTGTGTACACTAGCATGATGCAGCTTCCTGTTCCTGTTGGTCCATAACATGGACCCATGGACAGTCAGCTTCCCATCCTCCCCTCCCTCCTGCTTCGGGACTCTGCTGACCACAATCGATGAGGTCCGTTGTGTTAGATTCCATGTATGGATAACATCATACAGTGTTTGTCTTTCTGTGTCTGGCTTGCTTCACTTACTATAATGATTCCCTAGATACATCCATTATATAAATGACAGGATTTCATTTCATTCTTTTACAGATGAATAATAGTCAGTGGCACATCTCCCAAATTTTCTTAACCTATTCATCAGGTGATTGACATACAGATTGCCTCTGTATCTTGTCTATTGTTACCAGTGTTGCAGTGAACACGGGTGTGTGGTTGTTTCTTAAGCAGAGTAATCCATTTCCTTTGACTATTTACCAAGTAGTAAAATTGCCAATTCATATAATACATTTTAAAGAAACTTCATACCCTTTACCACAAAGTCTATCCTAAACCCAAAAACAGCACCCAGGGGTGTCTCATCCACTTACCTCCCCCTTGTTATCTTTTGTCTCTTTGATAGCAAGTGTTCCTCCACGGGTGATAGCTCATTGTGTTTCTTATTTGCACTTCCCTGAGGAGTAATGATGGTGAACCTTTCTTCCATATACACCTGCTGGACATTTGTATGTCTACCATGTATTAAATATCTAATTAATTCCTGTGTTTATATTTTGTGTGTGCGCAAGAGGTCATGGAGGTAGCTATCACATGTCCTTTCCATCTTATTTTCTGAGGTAAGGTCTCTCATTGAACCTAGAATTCACAAAAATTGGGATTACAGACATTTCATCCATACAATCGACTTTTTTTCCATGGTGCTGGGATCCGACCCCAGGTTCCCATGCTTGCGCAAAAAAAAAAAACACTTTACAAACCAATTCATCTCCTCAACTGCCTGAACTTCATTAAACGTGCAGTTTGCAAAGGATCTCCACTCCATTCCATTGTCTCTTTAGGGTGCTTTCACTTTACAGTGCAGAAACTTTCCTGCTTGGTAAAACCACACTCGATTTGGTTTTATTTCCTGTGACTTTAGGGTCTTCCCCCCAAACTCCATGCTGTGCCTAATGCCCTCCAGCATTCCCCTTAGGTTTGTCTCTTAGCCATTGCGTCATGGCAAGTCTTGGATTTCAGTCCTTACTATTTTTGGTTAATTTTGGTTAGTGTTTGTAACTGGTATAGAACAGGGTTGTAGTGTCATTGTTCTAGGCGTGGATGTGCTTGGAAATCGGGTGTAATGTGGGTCATCATTTGACCCTTCACTTTGCTCCGCCGTTCCATGCCAGTTTTTAACGGCATTGCTGCACTTTTTTAATACAAAAACTCTTTAGCCCAGCTTCAAGTGTGATAATGTAATACCTCCTGCTGCTTCTTGTAGCCTATTTGCTCTGGCATTTTGGGAGTTTTGTGGCTCTGTTTTTGGACCTCTTCAATTTTTTTAAAACTATATTTACACATTCTTTGTGAGTGTGAGCAAGTGTGCGTGTGTGAGGTCAGAGCATGACTTGCCGTAGGATCGGCTTTCATCTTTCCCTCATGGAGTCAAGGAATCAGACTTGAACATAAAAGTTTGACCACAAGCCCCTTCCCTCCTGGAGCCTTCTCACCAGCTATAAAGTCTTTCAATTGGGGCTTTATTTCCCTTGAAGCACTCTTTTGCTTCTCAGGCTAAATTTACTTGTAGGAATTTTGTTTATTTATTTATTCACTTTGTCATTATTGACAGTGGTATAGCATCTTGATTTCTGTTCCACATTATTGGCATATAACAATACTGATATCTGTTAAGTGTGCATATATATGCTATTTTATAGAGAATGTTCACTCATTAAGATTAGAAAATAACATGTTTGTAGTGATGCTACTACTTTGAAGAAAATCTGTATTTTTGCAGATCTGTAAAAGTTTACTTGTTAATTGTCCTTAATCACCACTTTTCTCCATTTTCTTTCTGACTAATCAAAGGGCTTTATTGGCTACACATTTTAACTTTCTAACCCATACCTTGGAACCACATGTAGACTTTTAATTTGACTTAAATTTTGAAATATCTGTAGAATGCCAGAGAAAGACTCCACTACCTTTATGAATAAAAGAAGAGCCTAAACTTGTCTGTGAAAGATGTCATTGGCATCTCACAGGGTGACATTGAATCTCTAGTGAACTTCAGGAGTGTGACCCCTTAAATAGTATCTACTTTTCTCATCCCTGAGCACACAATTTCTTTTTCACTCATGTGTATGTGTGTGTATGTGTGTGTGTGTGTGTGTGTGCGTGTGTGTGTGTGTGTGTGTGTGTTTGTGTTCTATAATTTCTTTATAATTTTCACTATATAAATTCTTTTTTTGTTTCTATACATCTTTCATTTTATTGATTTTTTTATTCAATATTTTTATTTACATTTCAAATGATTTCCCTTTCCTGGTACCCCACTCCCCAAAAGTCCCATAAGCCCTCTTCCCTCCCCCTGTTCCCCTATCCACCCCTTCCCACTTCCCTGTTCTGATATTGTCCTGCACTGCTGCACTGAGCCTTTCCAGAACCAGGGGCCACTCCTTCATTCTTCTTGGACATCATTTGATATGTGGATTATGTCTTAGGCATTCGAAGTTTCTAGGCTAATATCCGCTTATCAGTGAATGCATACCATGATTGATCTTTTGAGACTGGGTTACCTCACTTAGTATGATGTTCTCCAGCTCCATCCATTTGTCTAAGAATTTCATGAATTCATTGTTTCTAATGGCTGAATAGTATGCCATTGTGTATATATACCACAATTTTTGTATCCATTCCTCCATTGAGGGACATCCGGTTTCTTTCCAGCTTCTGGCTATCATAAATAGGGCTGCTATGAACATAGGGGAGCATGTATCCTTATTACATGCTGGGGAATCCTCTGGGTATATGCCCAGGAGTGGTATAGCAGGGTCCTTTTGAGACAGGGTTTCTCTGTGTAGTCCTGGCTGTCCTGGAACTCACTCTGTAGACTAGGCTGGCCTCAAACTCAGAAATCCACCTGCCTCTGCCTCCCAAATTCTGGGATTACAGGAGTGCACCACCATGCCCGGCTTGTTTTTTGTCAAACTTTTTCCTCAGAAATTTCTGAAGGAGTTATACATGGGATTTATGTCTTGATTTCTATTTTCCATAAATGGCTACTGCTATATTGCAATACTATTGGTTTATTTTTTGTTTTTGTTTTTTGTATGCTGATTTTGTATCCCACATCTTCATTGACTCACTTTGTAATAGTTATTTTTTAAATGAAGTCCTTGCGACATTTCTCTATATAAAAGACCATGTCATCTACAAATAGTGATAATTTGTCTTCTTCCTTTCCAGTGGAAATGCTTTCTTTCTTTCTTTCTTTCTTTTGTCTGATTGCTCTAGCCAACACTTTCAGTACTGTGTTGAATATATGGGGTCAAAGTAGGCATCTTCGTCTTATTCCTAGTCTTCAAGAACAAGCCTTTGGCTTTTTTCTTTCAGCCTTATGTTAGCTACTGACTTATTATTTATGGTCTTTATGGCTTACCAGTTTATAAACATGATCTTAAATGCTACCATAGATCCATTTAACCTTTATTTAGTAATGGTACTCTAAGCATTCAGTCTACCTGATGGCATACTTCTATGGTATGGTTTTGTTCAGCCTTACTAAGAAGCAACATACCTTTGTGTGTTATGTATACTATTATGCTAAATACTCCCCATATGGTACCATGAGACTTATTAAACAAGAAAATTGAGAGTTGAGTTTACAAAGGTCTTGTGGCTAATAAGTGAGTGAACTTGGCCTTAAACTCCAAGATCCGGCCCATGATCTTAATCTTTGCTTGGTCCAATTGACTACATGGCTCCTAGTCTTATGATTTTTGTATAGAAAATAAGATCTCCCACTATACATACATCAAGAAAGGGGGAGGTTTGGCAGGTGACTTAACATTGACACCTCAGTAGTTAAAGTTTAACCTCCCCTCTCCATTTCTTCCTGTGTTATTTCTAACTTTTTTCCTTTTAGTAGACATGTTCTGTATGCCTGCATAGAATGTTCAGACTATAGGACCAGGGGCTAAGTCATGAAGTTTGCAAAGAGAACCGCTGCTTCCATTTTGTGGAAAATGAAAAAATAAACTCAGAAATACTGAGATTTGTTTGACAGATGCCCAGGTTACTTCCTCTTAGTCACAGGTCTTAATCTTTGTGGCTACCGCTACTTGATAGGTTTTATAGACTCTACATTTATCATTGACCAAACTGCATTGCATGTTCCGCATGTGATCTTCATAGGGTGTAGACAAATCAGAGGGTGTTTATAAAGACCTTCTAGCTGTAATCGCCACATGTGTGAGCCACAGGTCATTAAAGAGCTTTGGCTTTCCCTATCTCCTTGAAGATAGCAGAGGTGCTGGAGAGCCAGGGCTTTGCATATTCACTCTGATGCAGTGGCCCCATAATAGAAACCCCTGCTCCATTCCATATCACTTTCTCCTTTGTGACAAAGCTGCCTTTGGACCGGGTTGCAAGTTCTTAATGGCCTCCAGGCATCCTGTGTCATGGTTCCCTTTGGGAGCATGCCCTCTGTGCTAGATAGTAAGGATTTTCCTTCTTACCTAAGTTAGGTTAAGAATTTTTGTTCTCTCCTCATTAAAATTATTTCCCAATGTAATTTGTTTTGTAAGCTTCCCATAGTCATGTTAGATACATGATTGCCAAACACCAGCGCATTTGCTCTTACATGAGGTGAAATCCATGCTCAGAAATCTTGGCAGGACAAGCTGGTCGTTTTTCCAAACAGACTCTCATACAATTTTCTCTTTACCCCAAACTGACAAAGTAATTACTCATATTAGACATTGCATTATACATGTACATACTGTGCTGTTATCATTTCTTAATGTTGGCATTCCTTTTGCGTTAACTAATAACTAGTCATTGCCCTGTAGGTAATGAGTATGTAATACATTGAGAATTTGGTCATCAGTGAAAGCTGGGTCCCAGCCTCAACACTGAATAGCTGTGCAATTCAAAAATGTTATTTTGCCCCTATTTTCACCAATAATATGAAGATGGAGCTAGACTCTAGTGGTTGTTACTATTAAATCTCTTAGTAGAGTGTGAATTCGCTCCTGCCCTATGGAGACGTTATATTGAAGATGTTTTGTGCTTAAAACTTATCTCTATGTGAAGTTTCTTGAGTGTGGTTAACTTTTTGCAAGTTTTCAGTAATATAAGAAGTAAAGTAAAATGCTCAAGTCAGCAGCAACTGCTCAACAAAATGTATAGGAAGTGGCTGGTGTGTGAGGTCATATAAGGATCAGATTGTTCATCACTGAATCTACACTATATTTTTATTGAAGATAATAATGTTGGGCATTGTAGAGTTAAAGTTTATGTATTAATGAAATTGCCATGTTAGGCCAACATAAGTTTCACAGAAAGAGTAATTATAGCCTGCAAACTTTGTTAAAAAATGGTGATGAGAGATTTGACTTCAGTGTTGTACCTACTTTGGATGGAGAAGGCTGGGGAGATTTTGTTACTTTACTAGATGCCTAAAGTATTGTTATAAAGACATGAGTGTGGAACTTCAGAACCTGTGTAATGAAAACAATATTCACAGAATCCAGGCTTGGGGGCAGTTGTCTGTAAACCCTGTGCTGGTGAAGGCCAGGTTGAAACAGGTAAGGCGTGTTTCTCTTAACCAGTCAGCAGAGGCAAAGGAATGAAGCCCAGGTTCAGTATAAGACACTGTCTCAAAAATAGGGCGGAAAGTGATCGAACAATACACCCAACTTGGACACCTCCACACAAATACATAGACAAGCACACATTAGCACAGTCATGTGCACACACACACACACACACACACACCTTACACATACTCTTTCTGTTATACACATGCACACACTGTCTCTTTCTGTCTCACATGCACACACACATGATGTGATGAGCAACCTCAGACTGCTGCCCACAAACTGTTCAGCTGCTGTTTGGTGACACTGGTGTCTGGATTTGCCTGACCCTTTATAAAATAAATAATTAAAGGATTTCATGAGGGAGTTATTGTGCAAGATTTATCCATCCTGTATCTACAGTGAACAGGAATAAGGTTTTTCATGTCCCTTGATAGTTCTCTGTGGAGTGGCATATACTTTAAGATAATACTGGTTGTGATGGTTTTCATTTGGTTTGGCCTGTTGGCAGAGTTTTAGCTATTACTTGTACTTTACATCAGTTCTGAAGTCATTTCTCTTTGCTAACACTTAACTCAAACAGCTACTAGCTAATAAATAACACAGACTTCAAGTTTGGTGTGTCTTTTCCCAACATTTGAAAAAGATTTTATAAGTACAGATTCAACTTGAGCAGATGATTACATAAAAATATTGAATCAATTGATGTGTTTGATGCCATTTCATGCAACTGGCATAGACTGAGAAAAATAGTTTCTGAGTTCAATAAAAAAAATCATGTAGGTGCCCACTTGAATTCTGACACAGCAGAAACCATGTATATTAAAATAGAATCACACATAGTAGCCATTTTAATTTGGAAAGAATGACATTTTAGTCTCCTTTTTATTTTCTTGTGAAACTCATATTACTTGACCTCCTTTAGTATTTGTTTCGATTAAAGCTTTTAGTTCTAAGATGAGTGCTGGGAGTACTCAGTCAGTGACTTACCAGGCAAGCATGAGAAGCCAAACCTGAGTTCAGTCTATAGAGCTTATGTCAAAACCCAGGGGTAAGAAGGCAGATACAGTGAATCCCTCAGACTTGCTGGCCAGCTAGCCCAGGGTACTTTGAAGTTTCCAGGCTGAGAAGAGAGACCCTGTCTTTTGAAGGAGTATTGGACCTGAGAAACTACTCTCAAAGTTGTTCTGGCCTAAACACACACACACACATACACACACACACACTGCACAGCACCATACCACACTACATCAAAACTGAAATTTTAAAATTACTTTTAGAAAACAGAAGTCACCGGTTTGGCAGAAAATAATCCAGAAAATTTATGCTGTACTCTATATGATTAACTTATACAATCTTGCAAATAAAGAGAAATCACAAGTCCCTTGTATTTTTTCTCAGTTTAGGAAGTTTACCCAATATGGGTGTGGGTTAGCAGAATCAGGTCATACTAGTAGTAAAATTTTAAGTTGTTGAAAGTTTATATAAACAAAATCTGTCCAAAGGAAACTCTCTCTAACCATGTATTATTTCATTCAGTAAATTTGTTGTGTAAGTAAATTATATTATTGAAATGTTCACTGTATTTAGGCAAGAATTCCTCTGTGTCCTCTTTCTGTGTGCATACTGTCTTGTTAATGTGAGTTTCTTATGGATTTGTTTTACTTTTAATCGTCAACCTCCAAAAGAACAAAACAGCAGCAGGCATTTTGATCATATTCTTCCCCTCCGTCAAGTCCTTCCAGATCCTATCCGCATCTTACTCACCCAAATTTATTTCTCAAAAAACAGATGAAAATCTAATTTGTAAGAAAGGTCCGTGTTTGTTTCTTGCTTTTGAGGGTGATGGTGCGAGTGTCACACTCAGGCGTGGAGATGACATTTAACTCTGTAGTTCACTCTCATCAGTAACTCTGCTTTTGTTTAGCATAACTCTGGAGGAAAGCAAAATTGCATTGCTACATACAACAAATTGAATTAATCTCTTAACAACTGTGATATTATTATGTTATTTTGCTCTGTTTTTAGATGCTACTGTGTGTGTGTGTGTGTGTGTGTGTGTGTGTGTGTGTGTGTGTTGCAGTAATCTGTATCTGTTTACCTGTACATAAATTTCCAATCAACATTTTCCTTAATGCCTTACTCTTGAATGGAAGGCAGGGGTAATATGGCTCTCCTCTCCCAGCTACGTATTGGACATGTGAGGATGCTTGGACATGTGAGGATGCTTGGATGGGATGAGGATGCTTGGACATGATGGGGATGCTTGGACATGATGGGGATGCTTGGACATGATGGGGATGCTTGGACATGGTGAAGATGCTTGGACATGGTGAAGATGCTTGGACAGGATGGGGATGCTTGGACATGATGAGGATGCTTGGACATGATGGGGATGCTTGGACATGGTGAAGATGCTTGGACACGGTGAAGATGCTTGGACAGGATGGGGATGCTTGGACAGGATGGGGATGCTTGGACAGGATGGGGATGCTTGGACATGATGGGGATGCTTGGACAGGATGAGGATGCTTAGACAGGATGGGGATGCTTGGACATGATGGGGATGCTTGGACAGGATGGGGATGCTTGGACATGATGGGGATGCTTAGACAGGATGGGGATGCTTGGACATGATGGGGATGCTTGGACAAGATGGGGATGCTTAGACAGGATGGGGATGCTTGGACAGGATGAGGATGCTTGGACATGATGGGGATGCTTGGACAGGATGGGGATGCTTGGACATGATGGGGATGCTTGGACATGATGGGGATGCTTGGACATGGTGAAGATGCTTGGACAGGATGGGGATGCTTGGACAGGATGGGGATGCTTAGACAGGATGGGGATGCTTAGACAGGATGGGGATGCTTGGACAGGATGGGGATGCTTAGACAGGATGGGGATGCTTGGACATGATGAGGATGCTTGGACATGATGGGGATGCTTGGACAGGATGGGGATGCTTGGACAGGATGGGGATGCTTGGACAGGATGGGGATGCTTGGACAGGATGGGGATGCTTGGACACACCGAGGATGCTGAAGTGTCTAAGTGTAGGAAGCTTAGATATCTCAGCATACTTACTGAAGAAGCTAATAGAAAATTATCTACCCAAGAAGTCACTTTTTTCGTGAAAAAGTTCTTTTATACTCTTGATATACACATCAGACTTACGTAAAGAGAAATTAGCTTCAGCCTTCTATAGAGTAAGATTATATAGAGTAAGATTAGTCTGTTTATGAGAACAACTTCCTAGAGTATATTGTAAAACTAATCCATATACTGAAAGTTAAAACTCCAATTTCAAAAATTTGAAAACTAAAATACTATTGATATTATATGTAGTGATTCATAGTTGCATTATGCTTGTAATTTGATTCAAGCAGTGATAATCTACTCTTTATTAATGTGAAAATTGGAACTTTTCCTTTTATCCTAATACGTGCATTTTAACATTAAATACTTAAAATATTATTGGTACTCTGTCATATTTAGAACACCTTATACTGATAATAAATTATATCATAGTTTTTGGAGTTAGAGTTTCTGTTTAGTAGTTAAGATTTTAATGTTATTTTATTTAAATTGTTCCTTCTTTAACAGAATTTCAACCTAACCTTAGATATAAACATTGAAATTTGAGTTATTATGAGATTGCTTTTCATGTGGACTACCATTTTGGTGAGGTTTAACCTATGACATATATATTGAAATATGTTATATTATAAGGAAATGTGTTAATCTGTAAGGAAAGTAATGGGACACAAAGTTACACGTGCTTAGCCTGATCTCTGACAGTGTCAGCAGCACATAAACACTACAACAATGTTATCACTTTGCTGTCTCAGTTACAGCAAAACCAAACATTTGCCCAGTGTTTGCATTTAGCATACTCTCCAAGAAAGAACAGATCCTCACAAATATATTTTAATCTGACAGTCTTTTTTTTTAAATGCCATTTTATCCACGTCCATTGTTGCTTTTAGACGTCCTCATTTTAATGTCCTCTCATTAAGGAAAAAGATAATCTGATGTTTAAAATCATGTTCTATTTTGTATAATTCCATCCTGTCTCGATATTTGAGCAGTCGATACTTGTATGCAAAATATCTGCACATGCTCGTATGTATTTCTTGAGTTCTGACAAGGAATTCTAGCAAGCTTTCTGCTGGCTAAACACTGCTTATCAAACACTAGCCAACTCATGTATAAAACGGTAAGCAGAAACATTTGGAAGCTACACCAGCAGTCCAGGACTAAGTTCTGGGTAAATGCCGGGGTCAGTGTTCCTCACAGAGTTTTCCTCCCCAGGTTTGGAATGTGCACATAAGCATAATGAGGTATCTCGGGGAGAAATCTAAAATTCAAGCAGAGGTAATGCTGTACAGCATTCCCAGCATGCTCTCTGGTTGATGACAACCTGTCTTATGGTTTTGGTTGTGGCTCTTCTTGTAGGTGTCGCACAGGCCCTACAATCACACTTTAGGTATTGGACATTTTCGTTTTTCTGACTTCCATATTTTTTTAAAAAAAAAATCAATTTGGTGAGAAAAGTTTGAAAACCTAATAAAAAAAAAAGTGAGCAAAGGATATTGCTAAACAGTTTTCAGAAAAGGAGGCAGCCTTTCAGCTTATAGGAAGGGGTGAACTTCTCTCACAATTTTAAATACATGTGAAAATACAAGACTTTTCACACAGATCCTTCTGTGTGAATGTCTGTATATGTAATAACAACAAAGATGGAGAGGTCATAAACCTGTGTTGATGATAGTCTGGATACATAATTTATATTACATTTTAAATGGATCCAGGTAGACTTCTAAATGTGAATATTATGATCGTGATGTCTTTTGAGGAGACAGAGGGATTTTGAGCGTTGGCTAAAAGTGACTTAATTTTTGTACTCAGTCCTTTATATTGTTTCGTCTTTATCACAATGGCATGGAATCTGTAATGTGGAGCTGGATTGGAGGAATAAAATTCATAATGATTTTAGTAACAGCTGTGACCACATACTGCATGAATATCTCCCACATAGCGCAAGATCTGCTGCATGCTTGGGTCATAGTGTTGAGAATGTTCTCTTCTCCTCTCAGAATCCAGTAGGATCATATCAATTTCTAAATTGCTAGATTCAGTAAGGGTGGCTGTCCTTTTGTGGATTTTAGAGTATTTACATCATGGCAGTCAGTTCATTGATTGTCACGAAAATTTTACAAAGTAATTTTACAAAGAAAAGTAGAGCTATATTGCCCAAAGAATAAGACAAGAAGTATGTTTACTGAGCTTACTAACGTACTGCTCAGATCAGCCCTGAGAAGTGGAGTATCATCTCCATTGAAAGGAGGACAGGAGAAACATTAAGTTCTTTAAGATGGCTAGCAATTTAAGGATCCATCTTCACTCCTACCAAACTGTTCTGCCCAAGCCTTGTTCAGCAATTTGAAGTCATTGCTACCTTTCACATGTACGATGTAAGATTCATAGGTTAAGTAATTAGTTTGGGGTTATACTATTGGCACGCTGTAGCCTATGGCCTCTGAATAGAGAGCACTGGAGAGAGCCAGCTGTTTTGATGCCACCTTGCTCCGATTAGCATCAGTGACCAATCACAGGCTAAGTAACTTCTTCAAGAAACTAACTGTGGTAGTAATAAGAACACACTCTTTTTTAACGAACTCATTCCCTCTATCCAAGTAGCAGTGAACTAACTTGTATGTTAGCTTCAGTGGATTCTTAAGAAATGTGCACAGGACAAATACCTGATGCTAACGTAAGGCCTGCCTCTGCTTTGTGAAAAGACTAAGCAGTTTAGATGGAGGGCTGTGTTAACAGAATTCCAGCTTTTCTGTGGGATGAACCAAAAACAGCAAACAGAAGGGATCGCATTTCTTAACAGTCCGCAAGTGTGTACACGCACGCTGCGCCATTCCTGTCGTGAGCCGCTCTTTGGTTTACAGGGATCAGTGTTCGTACGTTTTGGCACACAGCCTAGCATGCTCCATAGAGGACTATTTCTTGTTGCGTGTTAGGCAACAATAGTAGGGTCATTTACGATGGCAAGGCCTGTGCACTTTACCTCACACTGATACGGCTCTCGCCTGCTTGTTTGTGTTCAGTCTGACTCGGGGACATTTGCCTTGACAGTGTGCCTTCCTCTGTGACAGACATTTGTGGGATTAAGACCTTGATTTGTTTCTCTTGCTCTGTGCAGAAGCAGGTTGACACAGGTACTCCGACGTAAAGCAGGGAATGCGAAATAAATATGATTGTTAAATTAAGACGAAGCATGGCTTAGCGGGTTAAGCAATACTTAACCTTCTGTCGTCCACACATGCTTTTCATTCTTGTTAACTCTAAAAAACGCAAACTAAAAGAATGGGAGAATTAGCTAATGACTTGCATAAAGGCAACAGAGCTGAGTGAAATAAGTGAGCCTGTGAAGAAGTGAAGACCCTTTGTTCACCCGAGTGCTCCTGAGCTGTCTCCCCTCTCACCAAAGGCTCGCTCACTAGAAGAGCCTCGAACACAGTACCGCTTGACTTAGTGTATCATTTCCATCCATCCCGCAGAGTAACAGTGGGTGGGGAAGAAGTGGAGGTTACGGAGACTAACAAGTGTTTTTTGATTCCTTTTAAATCACAGCAAATTCTGTAAAGCTGGAAATGCAGAGTGATGAGGAGTGTGACAGGCAGCCCCTGAGCCGTGAGGATGAGATCAGGGGCCACGATGAGGGGAGCAGCCTGGAAGAACCCCTAATTGAGAGCAGCGAGGTGGCCGACAACAGGAAAGTCCAGGACCTTCAAGGCGAGGGAGGAATCCGGCTTCCGAATGGTAAACTGAAATGTGACGTCTGTGGCATGGTTTGCATTGGGCCCAATGTGCTTATGGTACATAAAAGGAGCCACACTGGTAAGCAGCTGAACGCGTAACCTGATGACTGCCCGTGGCGTCTGATGTTGATATTACCTGACACCTATTCTCTTTCCTTGTTATTCAGGGGTGGCGATGGGAAGTCACCTTTTCAGACTTCTGCTAGTAAGGGACTGCTGGGAAGCAGAAAGTACCCTGGGTCTTGACTTCCAGCCTTCAAATCTGAATAGCATGTCAGAAAAAAAGAAGTTTGGGATTCAGTTTCCACAGTTCTTAATATAACAGTAATATGATAAGGGTTCAAAAGGTATAGGAGACTGTCATTGCCTAGTTCAAACTTTATATATTTGCATACATATTTGACCATACCCATGGGGCAGGTAGCAAAGTTGCTTTTCTTATACTACAGAACAGGACCCACACATTTATATAGGGAAGGACTATTTCCACTTTAATCAACTTCCTGGATTCTTATTTCTCATCAGTCTTGGCCAACCAAAGGTCTCTGGAGCAGATGGGTACTTTTCTAGTTCAAGGACTCTACCATCTTGTGATGTTTAGTTTTAACTCTGGAGAAAGATGGGTAAGGTTATACATGCCAAAGGGTGGCAGGTATGTAGACAGAAACGTGGAATTGTAGAATTAGGTGGGGGAAAAGCCTATGAATAATTTAATGTAAGTTTTTAGGCTTGGAGAGATACAAGGAAGAAAGGGTGTTACAGAGGCATGCTTAGAGTTTTCGATAAAGAGAAGGAGGAAAGAAGGAAGGACAGTGATGGAAGGATGGAAGGAAAGAGTGGGTAAAAGAAGCACAATAAAATTGTGTATGTGTGTGTGTTTTAAAGAATAATGCCAGTCGCTTGCACAATTTAAAGTTTAGCAAGACATGGTGGCACACACCTGTAATCCCATAGTGTCTGGCAAGTGGAGGCAGGTGCATCAGAATTCAAGGTCATCCTAACTTACATATCATTTGAGGCTAGCCTGTGCTACATTGAGACAGTCTGCAAACTACACAACAACAAAACTTTTCAAGCCTGGCGTGGTGGTACATACCTTTAGCCCCAACACTTGGGAAGCCGAAGCAGGAGGATCTTTTTGAGTTCAAGACCAACCTGATCTACAAAGTGAGTTCCAGGCTAGCCAAGGCTACATAGTGAGGCCCTTTTGAAACAAAGAGTTAAAGGAATATATCTTTGAATAAACCATGGTATTGTTCAATAGCAAAATATTTAAAATTAATAGTCTCCATTTTAAAATGTGATTTTGTTTTGAAAAAAGAAAAATTCACATGAAAATTTTATTTTTAAATTTGACTTAAAAATAGTGAACCTGAAAATTTATCCTAAATGTGTTCTGCAATTAATCGTTTATTTTTTTTGAGACCTCTCATGACACACTGAAATAAAATCAAGTGGTCTGTCATGTATCTGTTGTCTGGATAAAGTCACAAGTGGGGCTGGAACCATAGCATTCTTGATTCCTAGAGTAGTTTAGTTTGGACACACAACTTATTGTAAAGTGTGACAATAAACTAAGGCTGATATCTTTTAAATGACAATTGAATTTTCACTTTCAGATTAATGTATTCACATCATCCACTTTCCAGTGTATGCATTTTTCTAACCATAACAATTAGTATTTTTGCTTTTTGTTTTGTAATGAATATTCTTTTTTAATGAATGTGATATATTAAAATGTTTATATCACCAGTGAATTTTTTCTCTAGTATTTTAAATTTCTTGGGAAAAGTTAGTAAGAATAAAGTAGGAGACTATAAAACTAATCTAGTCTTACTCCATACTCATGAAATAATACCGGCTTAGAAAAGGAGTTTTCAAAGCTACATTTATTATTTTAGAGTACATGCCCTGAAAAACATAAAACATTCATTTAAATGAGGAATTTTCTTCATTTGGAATATTAAAACAGTTCATTTACTTTGCAGCTGAATTTTATGTACTGATACTTTTAAGGCTGAAGTTTATAGGAAATACTAGTTTGGGAATATTTTTAATAAATCTTTCATGATTTTAGTAAAGAATATCAAATTTCATGAGAACCCTTTCTTGAAGATTTTAATTTGTATTTTACTATATCCGTTGTAAAATTCACTGATTTTTAAATAAAATAATTCAATGCCTACTCCTCTTTCCACTTCATATTTGCTACAAAAGTGAAATGGAATTATTTAAATATTGAAAATTATGTAATTGGTATAAGGCTTGAGTATAAATAGCTACACAGATCTCATAGGTCCTAAAATATGAGACTCACTAGGGAGGGTAAGGAAAATAAACTAAGGAACTATTTGAAGTTCATTCAACAACACAAACTCCTTTGCCTTACTGAACTATTTTAAAAACTAGAAATCCTTCAGATCTGGGAGACTTTTGTTAATTTCAGTAAATATTCACAGAGAAGCCTAGGAAACTGTGACATTCTGTTAGGAGCGGGATCTTAAATTAGGCCTTCCCTATACATTTCTAATCATTTAATGATTCCAGTTGATTGTCGTACTTTTAATTTCACTGTAATACTATTTGGTAATAGACTTATTTGTGTTTCTTTAAACGAGATAGGAGTCTCAGTTAGTCTTTTATTGCTGTGAAGAGGCACCATGACCAAAGCAACTCATATAAAGAAAACCACTTCATTCAGGTTAGCCTACAGTTGTGGAGGTTTAGTCCATTGTCATCATGGTGAGAAGCATGGCAGCAGCATGAGCTGAGAGCTCTACATCTTCATCTGAAGGCAGCCAGAGACTGCCACAGTAGACCTAGCTTGAGCATCGGAGACCTCAATGTGACTCATTTTCTCCAACAAGGCCACACCTACTAGTAGGGTCCATATTCCCTATGGATCTGGCAGCCAATCTTATGAGTCTATGGGGATCATTCCTATTCAAACCACCACAGAAGGCATTATCACAATCAACTGTTTTCTATATAACATTAGGAACTACTGTCTTCACTTTAGAGCTTCCCAATCTTAAAAAAAAAAAAAAAAGAAAGAAAGAAAGAAAATTATCTGTAGCTAAACAAAAGCCACCATCTTAAATCTTTTGGGAGGCCTTTGGGAACCTTGTTTTAACAGTTTTTAGCTCATAAATTATCTAATATACAGTTGACTGTGAATAAAAACATATGAACCCAACCAACTTCTTCAGATGATATGGGGTAGTAGATCTAAGGCACCTTTCTTCTTTCTCTTTTGTACTCTACTAATGTGCCAATTCTAGTGTCTTTTAGTGACTTGCTCTTAATTCTTTGCCATTGCTATGCTAGTGAGTAATCAGGTAATATTTTCATCAGATACTCCAGGCATTCTTCACTGGGAATACAGGGTCAGGGGAAAATATAGAGGTAGTAATTGATATGAATTGAATGTATGAGAAAAATATAAATATAGATAATCTTTACCTTTGGTCCTCAGGTCCTCATTGAGATATAACTCTCCTGTCCTTTGACTAAGCACCCAGTATTATCACAATCAATTTAATAATTGAATAATAAATTATTGAAATGTCATCTTTCCACAATAAAAATGATGTGTAAACTAATCCAGGTGATCAATAAATTGGTGGGCTGGCATTTACAGAACAATACCTGCTTAGCATAACGGAGTGCCCCTGGAATCTGGGAAAGCAGATGCAGGGAAGACCAGGAGTTTGAGGCCAGGCTCTGTCACACATCGAGTGGAAGGCCAGCCTGAGAGTCCTGAGACCTTGCATCCAGAAGCCATGAAACACAAACAAAACCCACAGTCAGCTTTACACAGCTTTACAACGGACATGAGGAATAGCACGCCCACACCTCAATTAAATGTCCTCATTGTTAGTCCTGTTTTCTACGCCCACCACTGGGAAGATCAGCTGTCACAAATGCAGTTACTTTGTTTTTTTAATCAGCTTGCTCTGTGGTATTAGAAATATAAGGAAGTAATTATGTTAAATACTTAATTTAACATAAAGGCAAGTTAAAACATTTGTTTCCATCTGTATGTGAAGAACATAATACTTTATACAAAATATATACTCACTCAAAAAGAGCCATCTGATTCTCTATTTGGTTCAAAAAGCAAGATAAAATAATTCAAATACATTGTTTAAAGATCTCTTCACATTATACAATTGCTTCCCATTTACGCAGAGAAAATGTAGATAACTTTTTAGCATAAATCCAAGTTAATTAAATCTGTATTTCCACAATTCCTAATTTGCGAAATTGACCAAAGCATTGAATAGTAGGATCTAATATTTTACCAATTTTTTTAAATTGAGTTTTTTTTTTAATTTTTATTTTCCAAGGTAGCTATGAACACACACATACACACACACACACACACACACACACACACACACACACACACACTGCATTGGAGTATTCCTGAAATTTAATTACATATACAAAGGCAAAGTTAATCTGGTTTATCCTCTCCTCCAATAGTAGTGTTACTGATACTGTAACTGTAATCGCAGTAACACAGTGTGCTGACAGAATGCAGTTAGTTCATTATAACCAAGACACAAAGCACAGTTAAGCAGATTTGATAGTGAAATGACTAAAGCCTGAACCTGACCACTGTCGAGTCGAGAACACTGACGGAACCTACAGTAACTCACACTTCCTAAAGGAAGATCCGTCAGACTTAGAGTGCCTTGTTGCGAGAGCCTTTTCTGTCCTAGAAAAGAACCTGTAGCTTAAACCACATCTGCCTTGTTCTTTACAGCTCATGCCTGTGCACCCACAGAGACCTCCATATCAAATCAACAACAGAGCCATATGCCCACAGCTACCTAGAGGCCCTTTCATTGCCCCACCCTCTCAGAGGTTTTCTTGGTAAAAAACTTCAGAGATATCTGTAGCATTTTGTAAATCCTAATGCTAACTGACCCCATCTCTAGTCTCATAAAACTTGATTAGATTAGCTTAAAGCTAGTTTTAAAACATCTTTTAAAAGACGGTTCTCTTAATTTTATTTCCTTTTCAGACTAGCATTATTTTAAATACTGGATTAGCCACTTTAGGGTAGCGATTAAAACTATCAATTCAAAGATTATAAATGTTTTGAAGTTGGTAAATCGGCTTGCTGAAAAAGCAAACATGATTTCAAATTTTGTTTTCAACAGAGCTACTAATTTAATTTCTTTTCAATGTTATCGTGTCCCAATTTATCCCTTTCCTAGGAAAAGCTTAAGAGTCGAGGGGCCAAACTGAACAGTGGAAGTGAAAAATACAACTTATATTAGTTCTTTTTGTTTTTACAAAGCTACTTTGTTGAAGCTCCCCTGTCTTTCTTTTTATTAAAATTCCATGTCAAGGTGGAGAATAGATAATTATGATTTTTAAAGTTGCACTCTGTTATTTCCTTGGAGAAAAGGAAATTCTAAGAATCAAAGCTCAGTTTTTATATGTGTATAAAATTTAAACGGATCTTAAAGACTTAGGCTTAAAAGCCAAAAATAGCAGCATACACCTAGAAACAAGCAGTTGGACACTCTTACACTGTGAGACCATAGGTTCAAGGCCAACTAAATCTACACAGCAAACCTCACCTCAACAAACAAAACAGCACATTTGATCAGAATGAGATTTTTAAGACAGGGTCTCACTATGTAGACTCGACTGGCCTTGAACTCTTGCAGATCCCACAGGCTCTGCCTCCCAAATGCTGGGGTTAAAGACATGTACCACCAACTCAAAACTAAGTTGTAAGGCTTCTTCTAGGTGTTTTTAGACTTAAGCAAATCAAGCTAGTTAAATAAAATTCAGTGTAAGCTAACTTTAATGTGATGATTTTTAGTGTTTTATCTTTTTTAGGACCTTTGTTTAGCTTAAAGGGGGCCAAAGCTCTATACACAAGCTTTTTGGTGTGTACGTCATTAACTCTCAAAAAAAAAAAAAAAAAGGCATGCCGCAGAATCCTGCATATAAAAGGCATACTGCAGAATCCTGCATATAAAAGGCATGCTGCAGAATCCTGCATATACTTGACCTTACCTGGTTTTCAATTCTGTAGGTTTTGTAACAGAACCGTTTGACGGACTAATGCAGGGGCTGCTGTTGGAAAGTGACCAAGGCTTGTCTGGTTTTGCTTCCTAGCTCTAATAGAGCAACCTTGAGCTTTCATTATATAATGGGCCAAATATATGCTGAGGTGTACCTCACTGTTAATATAAAGAGTCATGAACATGGCAATTCAGAGTAAAAATTATGAAAACTGCAAATTATACCTATCATGTAACAAATACAGAAAAGGATACTATAAACTATAAGGGAGTATTTAATTTTGGTTTCTCTCTAAACTTTGTGCTTTATGATGAGATATTTTTACCAATATGTTTATATGTTAGTTTGTCATTTATTTCATCTATGCTCAGCGACAGGCATGTGAATAGTTAAGAGTATTTTCTTCATGATTTAATAATGTTATCCATTTGATCTTGCCGGTTTTACTGACTTCTTGCCTATAAGGATTTTTTTTATAACCTTTGATCACTTTAGCTACTGCCAGTTGAGGGCAATATATAGTACTGATAGTATAGGCTTAAATAATTTTTTAATAGTTTTATTAATAGGGAAACATGAGAAAAGAGTCCTAGTATCTGTTTTTTGCAAAAATAATGTACAGAAAATTTCTGGAAAGATGATTTGGGGGGGGATTTTCCCAGATCTCCTGGGGATTTTTACCAAAGGTTTCATTGTTGATGGCCAAGAGAACAAGAAGTTGCCTCTGTTTGGAGATTTCATTGATGACTTTTGAAGCCTTATGTGTTGTTTCTGCCTGTTTTGGGTCCTCTTGCTGACCAGGTTCAGTACTCACTGTCAGTATCATCAGATATGTTGCTCCTGATGACTTCTGCTTCTTCATCCCTAAATTTAAATTGATACTTCCTATGTATTACCATGACTGTGAGGATTAAAGTACTGAATGAAAGACACAGTCAGTTGAGTGATGACAGCTAGCTGCCCAGCCACTGTTCTGTGGTTTTATTTCTACTCCCAGTCAACACCAGGACTCTTGTCAAGTTTATGTTAAATGAGGAAATGACTATTTGACCTGAAGTGTGAGATGTTAGTATTATCAGAGAGATCTTCTAGGAGAGTAGGACATGGGAGATGAGCGTTGTGAACCTGGAGGAATTGTCTATGGTTAACTGTGGAGGGCAAATCGTTCCCTTATAATAACCAGGCTTGTCTTTCCCACTCTGTCTACAGGTGAGCGGCCCTTCCACTGTAACCAGTGCGGAGCCTCTTTTACCCAGAAGGGCAACCTTCTGAGACATATAAAGTTACACTCTGGAGAGAAGCCGTTCAAATGTCCTTTTTGTAGCTATGCTTGTAGAAGAAGGGACGCTCTCACAGGACACCTCAGGACCCACTCTGGTAAGTGTCACTAAGTCAAAGCAGTCCAGAAAGTATTGCAGCATTACATTAAGTACCCAGTGACTTTGACAGAGAGAGCCTTGCATGTGTGTCTATTGGTATTGGTAGCATCTGGAATCCATTGGTCTTCATTTATCTAAACAGGCTTGAAAAGGGATGCTATCACTGAAGAGCATCTTGTAGTAGAACATAATTTTCTTTAACTTTTACGTTTCATAATCACCAACACAGTAATTATGTTAAATCCAGGGTTACTGGAAACTAGTGAGTGTCACACTTACTTTCTGACATTTCCAGAAAACATGAAAGCTGTTGAACTTCTTAATCAATTCAGTAGTAGTCAGGCTTAGCTCTCAGTGAGAAATCAAATATGCTTCTTTTTAAACTTGAGAGTACTGTACTCATTAGAAAAGGGACTATTGGAGGAATTTATATTTCATTTTTAACTTTCCTTGTTTGGCTAGTGTTCCAGTCTTTGGGAAAGATCTTAACATTTTATCTGCTTCATAAATGATTTAATGATCCAGAATGTTTAATGTACTAAGAAAATACTAAAATATCAATACATAAATGAGGAAGAAGAATCAGAAATCTGAATGAATCTCAATCAATTTCAGCATGAATTGACATTGCTGGACATTAAAGGTAGAAAATTACAATAAAATATTCTGTATATGCTTTGTCTATGAGTGCATGTTAAATTTTAGTCTTAATATGAAGATCTGAGAAAGTAATATTTGCCTGTGTATTGACATGTTATGTTACACAATGCTGTTTATTGACATGTTATGTTACACAATGCTGTGTATTGACATGTTATGTTACACAATGCTGTGTAAGGACATGTTATGTTACACAATGCTGTGTATTGACATGTTATGTTACACAATGCTGTGTATGGACATGTTATGTTACACAATGCTGTGTATGGACATGTTATGTTACACAATGCTGTGTATTGACATGTTATGTTACATAATGCTGTGTATTGACATGTTATGTTACACAATGCTGTGGAACATATGGAAATGCTTGAGCCTATTTGTCCTTATGTCTTGCTATCATTAAGGCTGAACTTAATTTTTAAGATAAATATGAATTATAAAGAGCAATATTAAACTGTTAAATTTGGGACAGGCATGAAAGCTAAATTAATGTGCATGTGAAAACAAAATATTCTAAGGAATGTATTTTACTTTCTTTCCTAACTGGACAATAATTCACTTGTCACATATATTTTTTAAAAATTATGCTACTCCAGTTATCACTTACAGTGGTACATTTTACTATGAAAATATGATATGTTGAGGCGTATTTTAAGAGATGTTGGTATTTCCTTTAGCTTCCTGTATATTCTAACTCATTGAAGTGTTACTGAACTAAGGACTATGCACCTCATAAGAGATCATGACTATGTCATTTTGCCCTGGCTTCATACAATAATTGTAAACATCGTAACTCTTTTAGTCTTAGACTCATATATAAAGGATATCTTTGGCCATGTGCTGCATCCATACAACACACTCAGCCATGTCTTGATGGCAGCCATGCTGGAGCCTTCTCAGTGATGCCACTCCACTTAGCCAGTTGATTATGGGTGGTGGGACACGGGGAATGTAAATGGATTCTGTTAAGTCTCTTCTCTTTCTTTCTATTACAAAAGGCTTTTGTTAGAGGCAGTGTGACTAGGGATATCATGGTAACTGGTCAGGTGTTCTGATAAGTCCACTCAGCAAGCAGCTTAGGGAGGAATGGCAAGTCCTCCTTAAACATCTTTTAGTTATATGAGGATGAGTCTACCCCTTCTCTGTGCTGTGAGGAGTCTATTATAACCAACAGGATACTACTGTCAGGTTGACCACTTGGGGAATATCAGGAACTCAACATTGAAAAAAGAAACCTCTGAGTTCAGCAGTGGTAGTAGCTGTATCAGTTATAGGAGAAAGAGGAAGAGAGGGAGGCAGGGAGGGAGAGAGAGAGAGAACGAACATGTAGCTGAATTCATAGCATCAATCCTTGCGTCTAAAAGCATTTGAAAACAGCTCTAATGAGCAGACACTAGAGCAGTAAGGTAAGAACTTTGACAGATGTCTGTAAGAAGCTTTGTCCATGTTACTTGGAGCCTTCTCTATAGTGGATTCATTTAAGAATTGTAGGATGTCAAAAAAAAAAAAAAAAAAAGAATTGTAGGATGTCATGTTGCCATATTTGGTTTCAATTCTGAGGGTTACATCTGTATAACTCTCCCTAGACCTCTCTCTATCAGCAGTCTGTTTGATGGCCATATAGCCATGTGTTGTATCATTTCCTTAAGCTCTCTCTTCTTCCTTGCACAGTATATAATCAAAAGGACTTGGTGAGATTCAGGCAGCTGAGTAATCTCTTTTCCATTATGTCAAGACTAGCTTCTTGAAAATGGACCTGAAAACACAATTGTCATAGGTAGTACCAAGTGCTATGCAATTTATTTATAAACTAGACCCATATTTTTTTCTATTAGTTTTATTGATAACCTGCCACAAGGTGATTGATGTAGGCTGAAGGGGACAGATTGTATAGTAGCAGTTACCATGAACACCTGAACCACTTGTTCATGAAGCATCTTTTGTTCTCCAACTATGTGATACAAGTTCATCGAACAGTGAAATACCATTATATACATCTTCTGTTATGATATGATTTATCAGACAATACCTAGTTCATAGGGTGTAATTTGAGTTAACATAAGTAGCATTCTTAACAAATTAAGAGCTGCTTTTTAAATAGAGAATAGCTGTTGGTCAAAGATCTTAACAAAACCATTAGAGCTTGTCATTCTGAACCTTACATGACAAGGATGTCATATAGCACCTCTTCTCCCCACCAAACTTTTTCCAGAAATAATTATTCTGTGCTAGATCTTAAAAAGCCAAGACTGTAAAGTACTTTTCATCATGAGAGTATATTGCAGGCCCCCTTTTTTTCCAGGATCCCCTTAAAACTGGCAGCCTAGCTTACTTGGGGCACATGTCAAACCACCATATTCATGTGTACCTTCTGCCACTTCCAGTATTGAAAAACCACCAAGGACTGTAAAACTGCAGGTAACAGAAATCCATCACAAGGCATAGAAGTTCTACTTCAGTCAGCCCAGACCACTGGGCTCATAATATTTCACCAGTGCAGAGTGTCCTTAGGCTCTAGAGGAGTGTATCTATGGTCCTCTAGTGCTTATCTTAGGACTGATTGTGGTTCTTCTCTTCTTCCTGGTCACCAAGTCCATAAGAGCACTAGTACCTCTAGGGTAGGTGGAGATGAAGATTTCTCTGGACTCTAATTATCATGAGAATTAACAAGGTAAGCTCATGAAAGTATGCTGTCCCTACAGTGAGAGGGCACACTTCTGAGTAGCATTGTTGATAAGAGCTGTTTTCCAAAGAAATTGAGTTGGCTCTACCCCTGAGGGCAGTGGCTATGGCCAAGACTTTAGTGTGAATGACATTGGATTTGGATGTTATGGTGTAATTAAGTCTACACTCAGTTCACAGACCTCCCCATCCCCACCCTGTGTTGGTTCACTCCACTACACAATTAAATAGGTATATGACTTGTTTTTCTACTCACACTATTTCCTTTTTCTGAACATTTCCCAGATGTCTGTATTCTCCCACAGATGCATGGCTTTTCCTGTCAGTTCCCCATGACGAAGAATTGTATTGCTCCTTTTATATAGCAGTGCAATTCCACAGACCTACAAATCAGACTTTGGGGGTGGCCTTCAGCCTTATTTGCTTTAGGTTTAGGGAGACCATGGTCCTTTAAAGCAGATAAACTCTCTCTGATTCCACCATTGGTATGATGAAGCACTGAAGGCTTTTCTTTTGGCTTTTCACTTTCCATGTCCCTTAGCGCCATTAAAACGCCCTTGTCACAAGGAAGCTTTCCTCTCTCTAGCCATTGCCATACATGTGACAGCATGCAGACACCATAGTTTCCCAGCCCTTATCCTAGCCACACTTCATTGCATGCCACCAGCATTAACAGAAGATCAGATTGCTATTTTAACGGACTGTAAAGCAGCAGGCCATTTCTCCACCCATAACTCTTGATCTGCTCTAGGGTCCCTAACCATACAACTATGCAGTGCTCTGTAGAGACCATTAAAGAGCACGTCTTTGCAAGAGAATGGTTAGATGTAAGGGAAACTAATATGGTTATTGCTACACTGAGGTATCGAGAAAACTGTTACAGGGTGCCATACCTGCACTAGCCTGAAGGACAAGGGACCTAGGAGTCAGGGCAAGCAAGGAGCAAGGCCTGATGCTGACCTGAAGTGGAGGGAAGCAGCCCCAGCCAACCTGTGACATAGCGCCTACTGTCTGCCTCCCCACCTTCCCATGTCATCGCGCCTCACTTTGACTAACTGGAACCAGAAGTGAGGGCAAGGAGGCCTTTTAAAAACATAGAGATGAGCTTTCTACAGAAACATCTCCAAGCAAAGAAGCCAAGGAAAGGGCTGTGGAAACCAAAGAGGTGAACTGACACTTAGGAACTAGTGCTTTCCGGTGACTCTCCATCTCATTTCTGTTTTGATGGCTATCCTTGATAGGAATAACTTTGACTGTCCTTCTTTCTGGGTAACAAGTGCCCATTGTTCTACCATATTTAATGATCACATTGGATATTAGTACCACGGATCTGCTTTCTGTGTTATGGATTTGAAACTTTTCAGTATTGATTTCAGTTAGCAGTTGGTAGCAATAGGCCCAGTACTGGTGAGCATTTTATATTCATGTCACAAATATTCTAGTTTAAGAAAGAAAACACATAAAATTTGACTGGAATACATAGAGTTATAAGTACTATATATACATGTATATGTAAAGTCTTGTATGATATCTATATAATCTACTTTTCAATGTGGTATTCACGTGTTTTAAAGGGCATAACATAGTCATGGGTTACGCATCAACTCAATAGTGAGGACTTAAAAGTAATACCTAGCATATATGGGTAATCATACCACAGCCCTGTACTAAGCACTCCATGAAGTATTTAATTAAAAGTCTTTGGTCTCACATCAGGAAGTGATGCTGATTCATATCAGCAAGACTAATAACGGGGACAATACTTTCAATGAAAAGGCTTTTGCATTAAAACATAAATATTTGTATGTACTTAACGTTGTATCTTTAGGTATAAAGCCCTTTTCTTTCAGAGTGAGGGTTAGGTTTAGTTTCTTTAAACTAAAGCGCACCCATAATGCCTCATTTATAATTATGTTTTTACAGACTTTTAAAGTGTTAAAAAATCTTTGTAAACCAACCAGACCTCTGTTCAATTTTTGATAACTTTTCAGTAACCCATATCTTTGTCCACCATTCAACTGGTTAACAATATTCTTATTTGGTCGTGTTTTGAATCATTCCAAAGTGGTGAAATTCACTCTAATAAAAATCTTTCTTTTTGTAATGATTGTAAATTGAATATATGAGGAATTATATGATCATAATTACAGGCATATAACTGACATGAATAGATTAGGCTATACTCATCCTTAACTCTTTGTGTGTGTGTGGGGGGCATGAGGGGCATGTGACCCTGATGGTACCTGTGACGTGGCAGGCATGTGCATGTCGGAAGGACCTCAGGGTCAGATCCTCACCTTAGACCTTGCTCAAGACAGGGTCTCTCTTCCACTACTCACAACTGCATGTCCCAGGCCAGCCAGCTGGCTCAGAAGTCGGCCTGCATCTCACTGATGGAGCACTGGGATTATAAACGTGCAGTGCTGTGCCAGTCTTTCTGGATTCTAGGGTGCCGGCTCTAATGTTTGCACAGCGAGCACTTTAGCCATTGAACCTTCTCCCAAGTGCCCATATTTAACTCTTAAACATTCGGGTTACTCATCACCGTATCAACAGAGAAACCAACAGGTGTTTAGCTAAGAGAACATCTTGCTGTTATTTCTATCATGCAGAGAAGGAGGCTGAGGCAGAGAGAATTCAAGCAAAGGCAGTTAGACTCCAAAGTGTGTGCCCTTTATTGCTGTGTGATGTAAGGAAGTGCCCAGTACAATGCTCTTAAGTTACTACCTGTGACAAAGGAAAGAAAGGGGGTGGCTCATGCATGTGCCCTGTAAGACAGTAAGTCGGGCATTTGGACTCAAGTATGCAGTTGCTGTAACTGAGCTATGTCAGATTGTTAGGTTCTGTCCTTCATCTTCTCAGTCTCCCTGGGCTGCTCTTTACAGTGATGATGAAGGTGAGGTGTTAATGTCCCAGCCTGTGACCTAGCCTAAAAGAGCACTCCCTGCTCTTCCAAAGTCAGGCTTTTAGCTTTTCCAGTTGATTTGAACTTTTAAAGTGGTCATGTAGGAAGTATTAAATATTGCCAGTCTTGTTTCTCTACCCCCCTGCTTCCCAGATCTAAGAGGGAAATTCCAATGCTGCAACTAGAGTGAAAGAAAGGGCTGGAGAGGTGGCTCAGTGGTTAAAAGCACATGTTGCTCTCCGGGAGGACACGAGTTTAAATCTGTAGTCCTAGTCCCAGAGAATCAACTCTATCTTGATGGCTTCTGAGGGCACTGCATGTGCACAGAGCACAGATGTACATGCAGGCAAAACACTTATACATGTAATTTCTTTTCAACAACAAAAAAAGAAAGATTAAAAAAGAAAAGGGAGCAAAGGAGAACTGCCACGTGTTATCCATTAACTGAAGATCAAGGACAAGTTTTCAGAGCATTGAGAACTTAGCTACACTTTGAAAAATATGTTCCAGATTTATATTATATAAAGTTGTAGAAGAATTGAAGATGCTGGCGCTGTCGTAAGCTCTTGCTCTCAAGAAATCTTGAGATTTACCATATAGTCGTCCTTATATAAATACCATAAAAGTATATATGTATGTATATGTATATATATTATGTATATATATATATAATTGTAGCATAATTTTTATTGGATTAGTATAAAGTCAGGTACCAGTACTCCTACTTCAAACACAATTTGTATTACGTTTGTGCTTAGATTTTCAATTTAACATATTATTGTAACTTTTCTTTGTAGATTCTAAACAGCCTATTGACTATTTATATAAAATATTTTGTTCTTTTATGAATTACAGCCAGTACTTTATGGAAATAATGTTGTAGTCAAATCCTTATTAAATAAAAATAACACACTTGTTATTTTTCAAAATATCATAAGAACTAGAATTGTATATGTATTTTTATAATTAATACTTCAATATTCTTGTATACATACACAAAGACACACAGATAATCTTAATTTAAAATTAAATAAATAAATAAAAGGAAAGTAAAATGTAAATGTTTTCAAATAAATGGTAAGCATATGCATATTAGTGGTTACAAAACATATTTTTTAAGTCATAAAGTAAAAAATAGTAAGAATTCCCTCACAGGGTCATTAGTATTGTATGCCATATGAAAAATTTAGTATTGGAGATGGAGAAATACACCAGTGGTTAATATCACTGGCTGTACATTAGAGGACCTAGGTTCAATTCCCAGTACCCACATGGTAGCTCTCAACTGTCTACAAGGCCAGTTGTAGGGGATCCAAAGCCCTAGTCTGTTTTTTGTGAGCACTGAGAGTGCACACTGTGCATAAAATAAGTGTAGGCAAAATACTCATTTATATAAAATAAATCTTAAAACTTAGCTTTTACTATAGAATGTTAATAGATTTGTTTTACTATGAGATTATTAAAACAATGGAATCACTTAAAAATATTTGAAAAGTAGACTGTTAATGCTCACAGAAATTTAGTTACTATCTAGTGAAATCTAAATATAAACCAAAATATTCCTTGATGTGCCATTAGGTCAGACACTGAGTTACGTTTCAAACATATATGTGAGTAAGAATTTAAACAGCAGATCAGCTAAGGCTTTATTCTAATTCAGGCTTTGACCCTCATTTTAATAATGAAATCCACTCACATCTGCAGCAACACTTTTCATTAAATTCTAAGTAAAATATTGACATTCACTTTAAAATTGTTTAGCATATCATTCTCTTTGTATATAGCTCTTAAAATAAATGTATCCATTGTAAAACTACTTTGCCATATATGTATGTATCCTCATTAGAACCTACCCTGACTTCAGCATTTGTTAAAGTCAATGTTAAAATCACTTGACTTGTGGCAAATAAGTCTGAATAAATACTGAATTTATTCTAAATACTCTAAAAATGTTGGAGGTTTTTTTTTTTTACAATGCTTTATGACCTCCCAATATTTGACATTTTTAGCTCAAGAAATTTGTTATTTATGTCTAATTGTTGGTTTAAAGCCATTTGTCCTATAAAAGGGAACCAGACCAGATGTGCCACACAAATGCCCATCTGTTAAAACATCATCCTCCCTATTGTACATCTGAGGATTTTTCAAAGAAGAACTGTCTTGATTACTCATGTCCTTGTTATTTTAAGGGCTATGTGATACACGCACACAAATCAGAACCATCAAATTCATATGTTTTTTTTTCAATGATTAAATCAATGATTTAAATAAAATGATTTAAAAATAACAAATAGTGCAATGATTGTTAAAACCTAATTTCCCAGGAAAAACTCTCATTTATACAAGTTGTATAATTACACCTTTATTATGCGAAATCCCTCTGGAATGCAATCTTATGTCTTATACTTTGAATATATTTGCACATTTTCCTCTATTGGGCTGGTAAATGAATCCACAGGAATTATAAAGGTATAGGCTTCTTGCCCTCGGAGAATTGGGTAAAATATTTGGCCTTTTTCGTTTACTTACAGTTCTCATACTTTCTGAAGGATTATCTGGCTTGGATGGAATGGCCAACCTTTGTCTGTATTGCTAAAGATCCAATGTCAATTGCTCCAGTTATAAATCTCATACGAAACAGTGTTCTGACTATATCAAATATAATTCATTCTGTTTCTCTTCTGTATGTGTGCATGCATGTATGTGTGTGCATGTGTGTATAAATGTAAGTGTGCACTGGGACCTGAGGTCCCTGCCTATGATAAACTGACTAGGCAGCTTGTCCAGGGCATCCACATGTCTCTACCATCACACCAATCACCAGCCCTGCGCTTACACACATGCACTGCCATTCCTGGCTACCTACATGGGTACTGGGGATCTGAGTTCAGATCCTATTGCTTCTGAGTACTTTGCCAAATGAGCCAGCATTTCAGCCCAAAATACTTCATTCTTTAAAGCACAGATCCATTGGTCAATACCATAGTCATACTAGATTAAATGATGCCAGCTAGCACAACTCCTATATATGGTGACAGTGTGTTTTAAAGGTGGTATAAATTGTCCTGAGGGTTTCCTATGAACAGCCTGTTTGAAACTGATCTTCAGCCAGCACCTGCACTATTTTCTAGGTCATCTCCCAAGTGTGAACTTTCCCCACCCCCGCCCCCTCCTTTCCTTTCTGGGGGTGGTTGATAGAACTGGATTACACTGATAATCACACAAACAGTATCAGTTGCACATATACTTTGCATAACCGTGGAGTGCGGAGTCCACCCATCCAGCCCTGATAATGACACCCCAGTGCCTCTGCCCTCTGCACAGAGGAGAGGAGATGTGATTCGGTTGCTTTTCCCTGACAGAAGGCTGTCACCAACAGATAAAAGCCACTTGGGGTTTTACCAGCTAGTAGGACAATCTGTCAAAGTTGACCAAGACCAACCAATCCCTCTTTTCCCACCTATGGTAATAGCCATTACCTATCTACTTCACCGCATACTACTTTATAAAACAAATCCTGACTTTATCAGCACATGAAACCCTGTCTTACAGGTAGAAGTGGTTGTGCTACTTTGAACCTTCCTGTACATTTCTCGAAGAAATAATATTCATGAGAAGTTTCGTTCGCGGTACATTTTCATCTTGTGGAGCTATTTTTTATTGGAAACAAATTTGTTGCCCCAACTTGGGCCTCTTTCCTCCCTTCCTTTCTCTGGTCTCCTGAGATCTAGAGAAACCAGAAGGACTCATGGACCACTTTGCCATTGTTCAGAGAACTCTGCAGACATTGATCCAGTTCCAGGGATTGCTAGCAGTTTTGAGCTTCTGTGGATGCTGCCACGGACACTCTTGACCCTAACTAGTTACACTTTCTCATTTTCCTGCAACACCGAGTCTTCATGGAGGATCCCAACAGAAGTAGAGAGGCTCCACACCAGTCTCAACTCTGAAACACCACAGTGGGGGATTATTTGGGACTATTGATTGATTGATTGATTGATTGATTGATTGATTTTTGTAGCTAACCTCCATTCTTGTTCCTCACTTGAAGATAGTAGTCAAACATATAGTCTTCATCAATAGCCATTTCTGACTTGGGAGAAAAATCAAACAAATAAACATACACCATAGAGTTCACTCTCACCATGTAAATGTTTAGAACATGACTAAAATTTCAATCACAGTATAAATCATCAGTCAGTGGTATCCCGGTAAAGTGCAATATAGTTTACCTAGGATTCATTTAGGGTTTGAATCTACTTTTATTGACTTATGTCATTTCTTCTTCACAGTGGACTAAAAAAGGAATTAGTTTTTTATCTTCCCGAAGTCGGTGATTTGTTTCGATTGAAGACCCCATTCAGAGTTGTTTTGGTTGTTTCCTAGTTTGTATGATTGCTCTGTTATTATTTTTGTGGTTTGGGTTTTGGTTTTGTTTGGTGGTGCTGGGGATCAGAGCTTAGAGTCTCATGCGTGCTGGGCACTTGGTCCACCTGTGCAGGATTCCCCAGCTCATCCACCACCTGCCCTCACAAGTGTAATTTCCCCTGCTGATTGAGTCTTTTGTAAGGCTTTTAGCAGAATTTTGAAGATGGTGTTATTAACATTAACACTGATGGAAATGTTGGAATGGTAAGAGTTAGCTTTTTTATGCAGGGACAATGTCTGCCTTGTTATCCGTCATATCCATCATGCATAAAAGATGTGCATAACACACAGTGATGTAGCGATGAAGGAAGCATAATTCTTAAACCTCATCATGTCCTACATAAGAAAAATAAAGTGAATCAATTAGAGCACCCTGGGGATGTTCATTATTAGACGTTTTCCCAAAACCTACGCACAGGCTATTTATTGGGAAAATTATTAATTGTCAAAATAGAAAAGTAGGTTTGCAGTAATTGGGGTAAACATTGGGTTACATAAATGTCCTTTCTTTGCCCCCTGTCTGGTTATAAGGACTATGAACATGCACACACACACATACGAATCACCCTAATTTAAATATACCTCTCATATACATACTTAAACATTTAACATTCTTCTCTGCAGCCCACAACCACACTAGTACACTTCCTGGAGAGAGGAAAGTTGTTTGTAATAAATTTTGACTGGCATCTAATTATACTGACATGATTTAATATAACAAGCATTCTCTGAGAAAAAAATAGCTCACTTTTCAGGTATAGACCTGTTTCCATTCTAATGCACTTAATCATTGTATTCAAAAATGTCTAAAGTCATCATACTTGTACAAATACAAAACTTTTTGGGTTTGGGGGAGGTGGGGAGATGGGAGCATTTCTAAAGCATTCTGTGTCAGGCAATATTTTAAAGATTGTATCAGATAAAATAAATTATAGAAGGGAAAGACGTCAAGTTTCTGACCACGTGAAAATAAAAATCTGAAATCTCAAAAAATGTTTGTTAGCTATTTATTACAAATGAGTTGACAAGTGACTAGCAGTTATATACACAGGCTGAGTAAGTTGATGAGAAAGTTATAGCACTGAGACATAATTAATAAGTAAGCAAAGCAAATCAATAATTTTTTAAAATAGCATACAAATGGCTACAATTATTTAGGTATTATTCACTTTCATGAATGCAAATTAAAAAGAAAAACAATTTCTATGGTCCAGCATAGAAGTTTCCAGGCTTTCTTGGTTCGCTTTGTGTCTTTATTGTCTTTGTAACTTTCAGGCTAATATAAGTATCCAGCAATTTACTACATGGTCAGACCATGTACAAGACCAAGGAACATGTACAATTTTTTGATAATATGTAAAATGAGAAGAGAGGCATTATTAAATAATCTCATTATTAAATAGCCCTGGTACATAGAAATATGGCTTTACACTTTCATGGGCACAACTCAGTTCTCAGACCTAGGACTTGGGGGGACCACAGCCATCCAATTCCTATTCCATAGTGATGTGTACACAGGACTCTCTTTATACATCACAAAAAAAAAAAACCTTGTTATTGAATGGACAGAGCGTGATAAACACGGGTAAAACTGAGCAAGTAGATTGCATTGTCTCTTGTGGAATGGAATATTATTGTGTCCCTCTGTAACGGAATATCTCATATGGACTTCCTGAGCAACTTCCTTTAGCACCTTAGTGGTAAATATATCGGTGTAGGAAAAGGCTTGTCTGATAGGCTACTAGGATGAGTATAAATCTTCAAAAGCCTCTGTTAGTTTATTATGTTGTGATAAAGGCTTGAAACCTTAAAACTGGGGAGTAGAGAAATAGATCCGTGTGTGAAGTGTTAGCTGCACAAGCAGGAGAATGTGAGTTCAGATGGTCCACTCCTCTATCTAGATTTTATATAGAGGCTGTGCTGCCTAGAACACCATCAATAAGAGCAAACAGAGATGGGCAGACCCCAGGGGCTGCCTGGCTCACTATAAAGGGTGAAAATAGAAAACCACTGGTTCACTGAGAGACTATGTCTTAAATGAAAGAATGAACGAATGAGTGAGTGAATGAGTGAATGAGGTAGAGAAAAGCCACGGAAAACACTGGGCATTGACCTTAGGTCTTCCACATGCACACACAAGACAAATACACCTGTGTGTGCGTGTGCATACATGCACACACACACACACAGACACACACACACACTTGCACACACAAATGCACACACACATGCACAATCACACAAACTTGAAATTGTTCCTGTGCAGAGTTCATACAATACAACAGACTACTAATTCAAACAAAGTATAACAATGTGTACCATGTTAGTAATAATCTTTCTTTGGGTTAATTTATAACTCTGCAAGTAATTATCAAGTTATCTTCCATTTTCATTCCAATTATCAAGAATACTTCTATTGCTAAAAGTTTTCATACGTGGATATATTTAGTTTTACTAAGAGAACATAAATATAATATCTAATTAATGCCCTCTCTCTCTGATTGTGTCCATCTTAAAATGGTATTTTCTGCATAATAGATGTGTGTTTCTACCTGTGTAGAAATACTTACATCAGTATAAAGAATAAGAAGTTACCAAAATATTAGTAGTTTGTAATGTGTTTTATGTATTCACTAGAAAAACTACTGAACTGAACTATTTCAAGAAAATATAAGTGAAGCCCACTTGGTTGGGCTATATTTGCCTTCATTGACACCCCATAAACTTACAGGCAGTATTCCTGATTCAAAGCCCCTTATGGGGATTTTTTTTGGCTTGTTCTTATTTTCAGATAGGGTTAAGGGAGTTCTGATACACAGGAACAGCTAATTATTTCTAATTCCTTATCAAGACAGACAGGGAAACTGCAGGCCAAACTGTAGGCCACACACTGCTGAACTGTAGGCCGGTTCATACCTTTGCTTTCTTTTGCCTTGTTTTCTAAACTTCCAATTTCCTATTTATTCCTTAGGTTAAGGATTTGCATTACAGCTCTAACAGGTTGTTTCAGTGAGTCTGTTGTAGGATTTTTTTTTTCTCCAAGGACTTTATGTTAGAGGAAAAAGCAGCACTAACTTTTGAAGAAGCTAACAATGCTGGCCATATTACCTTCTCTCAGAATCTTTGGTGTCGCAACTTATCTTCTTAGAATTATAACAATTATGAGAAACGTTGTGCCAGTTACCTGAACTGCATTGGTACTAAAACGTACAGAATGGGCCTGACTTCTTGGTATTGATTTGCATGTCTTCTCAGTATTCGTCAGTTAAAAAGTGCAACTTTTGCTTCCAACCATGGTGGATGTTGGCGCCATATACCTTCCCACCATAATCCTCTAGAATATCGCAAGGTCTATTAACCCAATTTTCCATAGGACAATAGGCAGTGTAGGACTTTGATGCCTGAGTGACAAAAAACAAAGATGTCAAGGACAATGAATTGTTCCAGCTGACGTTTTGGAGGCAGTTTCCACACATTCTCTCACCCAGAGAACCCAACCAGTTCCAGGAAGTTGAGCTGAACGCAAGAGGCAGAGGGCAGAGCATTGGAGGCTGAGAAGAAAGGGGGTCTGCATTGGCATGTGGTCCCCTTGACCTTTGGGCTAACTGGTGATCAGTTACTCTGAACTTCAGAAAATAACAAAGAAAGCAGAGGACAAATACTTTTGGAACTGACAGGAGGCTCAAAATGCTTAATTCCCACCCACCAAAACAGACCTGGCCATTTTCATATGCTCTGGACCTTCCACAGATCATAAAATTAAACTTCAAAAGGACCAAATTGATTCTAAACAGTGTAGTTAGGTATGGGAACATGTCAACATTTTAAGGAATGGCAATAAAATCTAGAACCACTAATATAAAACTCACAATATACAGCATCCTGTCATAAATCTATAGACATGAGAAGGAAAAATATGTCCATATTTAGAGTGACAATTTCATAAATCCAGATCTAGAAATGACTTAAGTGCTGGATTTAGCAGGGGAAGTTGATAAAATAGCTACAGTAGGTATACACTGTGTGTTTAGAGTAGGAGGAAGAATCAGGATGCTATTAGAAGAGATGGGAAAGAAATGCATGCCATTAAATGCCTGTATTACAGACAAAGCAAACGCTCAGCACCATCTCCTCTTTCTTCTTAAACAATATAGAAAGAACAAGTTAAAGCCGAGTGTATACTAAGGAAGGAAATAAGGGCAAGGACAAAAGTAAGCGAGTGTAAACCAGAAGGAAGGAGGGAAAGCTGATGCATGCAATGGCTGATTTTATAAAAGGAACCATTTCAAAAGGAGATCAATCCATGCTAAAGAGGGGATGTGCATCTGACTACACACGGACTGAAAGTTCGATTTCTGGCCAAGGTCTCAATGCACTAGAAGCAAATACAGAAGTAGTATAAAGAGTTTTATATCAGTACATTCAGTTGGGTGGCTACATTTCTGCTTTCAAGGAATTCATCAAACTTCACTCATAAAGAACCTGATACTTTAGCTAACCTTTATTTACTTGGGAAATTGAAACAGGAATTTAAAGCCTTCCTAAACCAAAAACTCCCCATAATGTCATTGGGAAGTTCTCAATTATTTGAAGTAAAGCAGTATACTAGGGAAAGCATCTGAGAAATCAACTCTTCCAAAGAGGAAGGAGGGTAACATTTGTTATTGAATTATGGGTTCAGTTGGTGCAAAAGCAATTCAGGGGAGTTCAGTCTGCTAGCCGGTCACAGCCGTGACAAGCTGAAGAGTATATAGCAGCAAGTCTATGGACTATAGGTGCACAATTCTTTAATAGAAATTCAACACAAAATTATTGAAGAAAACTTCAAAATTTTCTGGTTAGAACATTTTCAAAATTTCACCTTTCAAAATTTTCAAAATTTCAAAAATTCATTAAACTATAACCATCACAATCTACAGTAGTTCTTGTGAGCTTGGTTCTAGAAATTTAAGAAAAAGATAACATATCAGTCAAATAGGATTTAGTGCAAGAGTTTTTAAGTTGGTTTTGCACTGGCTAGTAATCCATTTATAGAATTCTTCCAGTTATCTTATAAATAAAGACCATAGTAAATCTTGGTTTTCTGATTTATGGACAAAGATAGAATGGAATACAGTCTACAAATATACTACAGTAAGTGGGCAATTGAATGTCTTCATTGGAATGGAAATAATTTTCTATCAGTGACATCAATAAAACTAAGTATCTCTTTTCAAAATGGGTAATATATATATATATATATATATATATATATATATATGTAATGTATATATACATAATATATATGTGTAATGTATATATACGCACACACACATATATATATATATATATTGCTCCTTCAAAAAGAGTTACAACTCTTTGTTAAGAGTCACAGACTAATAACAACATGTATATATCTATATATTTACATTATATGGTATGATCATATGTGCAAACTTTTCAATAAATATTATGTATGATGCACATACATTTTTAGGGTGAAATGGTATGCCTCAAACTCTAAATTAAAGACATACAATTCATATTTCAAAAAACACCCCAAATTGATATTAAAGAGCTTTGCAGTAAGCACGCTACATATAAAATCACATTTATATCAAGTATTTAAAAGAAACTAAAGATTATTACTTCAGTGGAACAAAGTCTTTGAAAATGTAAGGTGAAATTATTTCCAACCAGGAAATACTATACTGAAGAAAGGGAGAGAAATTCATTAGATTTAGAAAATCAGGGAGGCCAGTCAGAGAAACATTGACTGATGCCAAGACTACAAGTAATCAATAATCTAAGAACTCCATGGGTTCTGGTGACTTTGGAATATGCCTGACTGTGAGACAGCAAGAGGGGAGGATGCATGGCATAGACTTGAGAATGGTTGGAGATCAAAATGTTCAGAATTGTTATTATTAGGTGTGGGAAGTCTGGTGAGGAGAGAGAAGGAATACTGGGCACAAGACCACAATGCAGTTTAAAAATACAGTTGTTAACTAGGAAACATTAAAAGTTGGACAAGAATTGAAATGGAATTGGGTTCAGCCATATAATATGCTTTGATTAATATCTCCATTAATAATGGACATTTCTATTTTTATATTATTAACTTGAAATTTTCTTGTAATTTGAAATCAAAGGAGGCTTAAGAGGATGTTTATAGGGAGGTTGAATACTTACCAAAAGCTAATGTATCATCTCTCACGCTGATAAAGACAAACATATACATTGTTTAAAATAGAATATAATCACTTTCTAGTTGGAATCACTTCTGTTGGAGAACTGCTTTGGGAATTATGATCAGATTGTGAGGGCCAGACAGGAAGGGCATAATGTATTTCACTAACAGCTCTTAGTTTTATTTGTTTGTTTTTCTTTACATGTGTTTTTTTTTCTTTACATGTATAACTTGTAAAATCAAGAGAAACATACTGGAGAGATGACTCAGTGGTTAGGAGCATTTGCTGTTCTTCCAGAGGACCCAAGTTTGGTTCTCAGCACCCAAATGAAGTCTCACAACCACCACCTGTACTAAACGGTCCTACTTCAGACATACCTTCCCATTCTGTCTTATACTAAAGATTCCGTGTCTTATACTAAAGATTCCATATATTATACTAGCACTCTGTTCTTTTACCCTGAAAAACTGACCACAACCTGTTGTATTCTGTTAGTCTGGGTTCTTACCAAATTGTAATATTAACATGAGATCCAGGAGAATTTGTTCTGCACTTTACAAGTCAGTTTCAGCACTGAATTTTACTACTTTTGATAACGACTGCTCCTTTTGATAAATATGTATTCAATAAATGAGAGCTGTGAAAGAAGGGGTACAATATTTCCAGAGTGACTACTCTTGAAATAGAATAGTATGCACTCACTGCTAAGTGGATATTAGCCCAGAAGCTCAGAATACCTAAGATACAATTCACAGACCAAATGAAACTCAAGAAGGAAGACCAAAGTATGGATACTCTGGTTCTTCTTAGGTGGAGGCACAAAATACCCATGGGAGGAGATAAAGACACAAAATGTGGAGCAGAGACTGAAGGAAAGACCATCCAGAGACAGCCCCACCTGGAAATCCATCCCATATACATCCAAATCCAGACACTGTTATGAATGCCAACAAGCGCTTGCTTACAGGAGCCTGATATAACTGTCTCCTGAGAGGCTCTGCCAGGACCTGACAAAATACAGAAGTGGGTGCTCTCAGCCAACCATTGGACTGAGCACAAGGTTCCAAATGGAGGAGCTAGAAAAAGGACCAAAGGAGCTGAAGGAGCTTGCAGCTCCATAGCAGAAACAACAATATGAACCAACCAGTACTCCCAGAGCTCCCAGGAACTAAACAGCCATCCAACAAGTACACATGGAGGGACTCATGGCCCCAGCTGCATATGTAGCAGAGGATGACCTTGTTGGACATCAAAGGGAAGAGAGGCCTTTGGTCTTCGGAAGGCTCAATGCCCCAGTATAGGGGAATGACAGGACAAGGAAGCCGAAATGGGTGGGTCGGTGAGCAGGGGGAAAGGGATAGGGTGTTTTCAGAGGGGAAACCAGGAAATGGGATAATGTTTGAAATACAAATAAAGGAAATATCTAATTTTAAAAAAAGAATAGTATAATATGACGTTTCAGAATCCAGTATGTCACCCAATATTTGTTTAATTGGTATAAAATGGAGATAAAGATGTAATGAAATTGAGGAGGTTATACTTCTGAAACCAATTTTAAAAGTTAATTTTGACATCCCTATTGATGTTACTGACAATAGGATTCGATGAAGAAGAAGGACCAGTATTTTGTAAAATGGGAGAAGAATTAATACATGTGAGATAGAGTTCAAAGAAGAGAGAGAAGCTAGGAAATAAGTTGATGTCAGCAAAAAGTTGTGACAGTTAATGTCAATTGTCCTTTTGACAATTGTCCTCTTGACAAAGTGGGGAGAGAATTCATCTTGGAGTCATCTACAGCAGGTCAGCCTCTGAGCCTGTCTTCAGGTCATGCTAAAATGCTGCAGCATCACTCCCTGGGTTTGGGTCCTTGAAAGCATCAAAAGGAGAAAGAATGGTGAACACCGGTGATCATTGCTCTCTGCTTCCTGGTCGCAGGGCCATGTGACCTTCCGTTGCTTTAACTTCCCTACCGGGCTGGACCTTGAGCTGAAATAAACTTTCTTTTCCATTGAGTTGCTTCTGTCCAGACGTTTCATCACAGCAACAGGAAAAGAAACTCAGACAAAAGTATACTCATCTTTCATTATTCTTTTAACTGTATAGAGTAAATTGGGACATTACAGAGGTTAGAAACGGTTTCACCTGAAGAACTTCAGATGGCTGAGAAGCATCTTAAAATATGTTCAAAATCATTAGTCATTAGGGAAATGCAAATCAAAACAGCCCTGAAATTTCACCTCACACTAGTCAGAATGGCTAAGATCAAAAACTCAGGAGAAAACAGATGCTGGCGAGGATGTGGAGAAAGAGGAACACTCCTCCACTGCTGGTGGGGTTGTAAGATGGTACAACCACTCTGGAAATCAGTCTGGCAGTTTCTCAGAAAACTGGGCATGTCACTTCCAGAGGATGCTGCTATACCTCTCCTGGGCATATACCCAGAGGATTCCCCAGCATGTAATAAGGATACATGCTCCACTATGTTCATAGCAGCCCTATTTATAATATCCAGAAGCTGGAAAGAACCCAGGTGTCCCTCAGTGGAGGAATGGATACAAAAAATGTGGTATATATACACAATGGAGTACTATTCAGCCATTAGAAACAATGAATTCTATGAAATTCTTAGACAAATGGATGGATCTGGAGAACATTATACTAAGTGAGGTAACCCAGTCTGAAAAGATCAGTCGTGGTAAGCACTCAATGATCAGCGGATATTAGCCTAGAAATTTGGAATACCCAAGACATAATCCACATGTCAAATGATGCCCAAGAACGGAGGAGTGGCCCCTGGTTCTGGAAAGGCTCAGTGCAGCAGTGTAGGGCAAAACCAGAACAGGGAAGTGGGAAGGGTTGGATGGGGGAACAGGGGGGAGGGAAAAGGGCTTATGGGACTTTCGGGGAGTGGGGAACCAGGAAAGGGAAATAAATTTGAAATGTAAATAAAAATATATCGAATTAAAAAAAGAAACATAGCATAGAGCCATATTTCAGTTAGGTTGGCATTATATAAAGGATGTTTAGAATAACGTGGAGGAAGCATGTTGAAAAACACATAGGATATCATAGGATCCAGCATACCAAAACTACAAGCAGGGATGACAGGAGGTGACTGAACTGTTTCACAGTGGACTATACTTGCAGTGTCAAGTGTGTGATGCGTATTAATTGGTTAGACCTTCAGTATAATGTCATCCGTTTCTATGGTAATTGAAAATGAGAATATTGTTAGGCAGTGCCACATCTCGCAATATGCTTACATGTAGATACATACTGCTTAAACTACTTTTGTCTAAAAATAGTTTCTTATCTGTTAATACTCTCACAGAAGACTATGCCCTACACCTATATTAACAGCTACTTCCCAGAAATAGAACCATGAGTACCTAGTTTTCAAAAGTAGAAATTTTTCTTCAGTCTTTTTAAACCTTGCCTTAGATTGCTTTTGTCCAAAAAGCTTTATTAAATTTACATTTTCTAATGATTTAATGAGTATGTGCAGTGAATAAAAGGCTTGACTTTGTTGTTTTTTCCTAATCAGCAGTGCATAGGTCAGGCACCTGTGAGCACTTCTGCTTGATACAGTACTAAACAGTTTCTCTCATGACCAGTGTCATCACCTGGGTGTGTAAGGCCACCGCCTTGTGAAGTGTAAGGTGTGAGAGAGTGAGGATCTTCCTATGAGAAATGAGTCTTCTGTTTGTTCTCCAGGCAAAACTAAGTGATTCCTCAGGGAGTCAAAGGAGGTGAACTGGCCTGATTCGAACTGTCCTTCAGTGCTGAGGGCTCTGGCACCAGCCACTTACTGGTGTCTGTGAATCAGGATCCTTGTCAAACCAAGAACCAAAGTTCTCATGACAGCCATATGGATGATCCTGTCTTAAAACATCTCTCAGCCCACAAGGATACTTTTCTTTCTTTTCTATAAGTTTTTCCAAGTTGTTTCCCAAAAATATCACAGAATGTATTTTAATGGCTGTATTGGAATAATGGCTTCCTGATTATTAGGAAAAAGGAAAAACTCTCTTCCATAATATGAGATGTTTTGGAATACACCATTATCTTGCTAGCTAAATATGTCAGTGCTTCAGTGGTTCTTGTTAATAATCCAACTTGGAGGACCTTGGAGGGTGACCCTTGATATCACAAAGGCAGGATCTGCACAGAGAGTCAAATACAATTGTTGCAAAGTTTTGCTGTGTGAACAATTACTATCCAGTGCAAAGAAAACAGCAACTCTCTCGCTACTTAACCTATATTTTCAGTGCTTAGATTCTTTTTAATTTTCTCGGTACCCACGAATAATCTCTTTTGTCCCTTTAAACAGTGACATTTCAAGCTGTTGCATTTTTAGTGTTTCTTCAGAAAAATTCTCAGCTCTTACTAAAACTCTTGTATGCATGAGCTCACACACACACACACACACACACACTCACACACACACACACACACACACACACACACACACACACACGCATGCACACACATCTTGCCATGTATGCAGGATAGCCCTGCTGTGCCTATTTAATGAGTGAAACCTGGCATAGTTGTATAAAGGTCAATGCGTTAAGAATCACATAATGTAAAAATTGATCACCAGCCACCGTGCATGAGAATAAAGAGAACACAGTCAGACCATGAGTTGATTCAGTATTTCCCCTACTCTTGGAGGTGTGATCATCCTACCTTTTCATTTTGCTAGACAATTTATGGTTTTTGCCTAAATTGGAGTGTGGAGGTGGAAGAGACTGTCTGAAGAGCATATAAATGTTTCTTCCAGACTCCCAGAAGCTAGCGGTTCATTTGCTGAGGAGCAGTGCACACTAACCTTGACTCTCTCCACAGTGGGTAAACCTCACAAGTGTAACTACTGTGGCCGAAGCTACAAGCAGCGCAGTTCACTGGAGGAACACAAGGAACGCTGTCACAACTATCTCCAGAATGTCAGCATGGAGGCTGCCGGGCAGGTCATGAGTCACCATGGTGGGTAAAAAACGCATTTGTGGCCTTTGTTCCCTCCTCTTCTGCTTTCTATAGTCCTTCTCGTGGGTTAGACCGTTCCATCTCCCTTTCTACATGAAGACAAAACCTGACTCTGTTTCCCACAGTTTTCAACCGCATTTACTGTGTATGGGATTATCTCCCTCAGCAGTTGACAAGGAGCTGTTTTGGAACACACTGCGAACAAGATGATTGAGTTTCCGTGGCACTCCCAAATCAGTTCTGATAGCATGTGTTTGAATTAACACAGTACTGACAGCCAGCATTAAAGCCGTATTAAAATGCCACGGGAAAGTACTGCTTAGTTGCCTCCTGAATTTCTCCGTGGAATTAGTTCAGTGTGAGTCTGAGTTCCCTGAGTGAGCACAGAGGGTATTAACATTTTAGCTTCTCCCAGAGCTGTACCATCAGTGCTTCAACTTGAAATTTTACCCCGTAATTTATTTGGGAAATTATTAATTTTACTGTAGACATATATATAAGAAACAACTTAGATCAAAATTTGACCCCCCCACCAGCTCCTCCCTAAAACATATTCTGTCAGAGAAACATCTTGATCCTAACAATATATTCCAGCAGTGTGGAAGGTGGTCCTGATGGTGCGGCAGCTCTGACAAAGTTAATTCAGCTAATCGGTCCTACAAAAGAGACGAGTGAATTCAAGCTCTTCAAATTCTTACCATCCTTCTTGTCTCACTACTTATACCAATTGATTTGATACAAATAAAAACAAAAACCCCGCCTTAATTGGTACTTTTTGTTTTTTTGTTTTTATTTAAAAAAGATTACCCAATAGTAAATGGTAATAGTAAATGTTATAATATGCCTCAGTCACTTTAAACATATAAATATTCATTGACTTTAATATAGATAAGCCAGGGATCATTTGTGGAAATTTTTAGTTTGTTTTAAATGTATATTAAAAGTTTATATATATATATATGGCATATATATGGCATATTTCTACACATACATATACATTATACATATTTTTATATAATGTATTCAGTGTAAGTGTGCTTATAATGCAGTTAGTGACTTTGTGATTTCAATTTGATATTTTAAATAAATAGTCTGATTCCTTACATAAGGAATAGATTCTGTCAGATAATCTAATCTAGTTCTATTCATTGTTGTGACTCAATCATGCATGTTTATATTATCATCACTGGTAACTAAGACCTATCCATGTTGAACTCTGCGGATTTGACATTGTGAGTTCTCATTAACTGTATGAATGTGTACGGCATAGGGCCCATATGTTATACAACTGTGGGTCTTAGGGTTTTGTAAATCTGGACTGACTGTGTGGTGTTTAAATATGTTGGTCATAGATATACTGTGAGAAGTAAATGTAATAGGTTATATAAGAAATGTGTCCTAAGCAGCTGTTTTTGCTATTTGATTTTAGGACCTTAATACTAAGAACGAGTGAGTAGGCGCCCTTTAAGGTTATCACTGTTTAACACTGGACATTGTCTCTGCCTACTCAGAACGTGGTTTTGTTTTAAATCAGTGGTTCCCGTCCTTTCTAATGCCATGACCCTTTAACACTGTTATGTGTGTTGTGGTGATCTCAACCATAATTTTTTTTGCTGCTACTTCATTACTAGTAATTTTGCTACTGTTATGAATCATAAGTATTTTGGGGGATAAAAGATTGCCAAAGGGATTGAGATCCACAGGTTAAGAACCACTGTTTTAAATTGTTGGTTTTAGGGCCAATGGGAGGCAGAGAACTAAAGGAGCCTTGACAGCATGCCAAAGCTCCCCAGAGATGCTTCAGAGTATCCTTACTAGTTTTTCCATAGTTTTCCAATGTTTCCCTATTGCAATTCTGGCCTTCAATTCGAGGACATGTACAATTTCTACTAATTTATTTCTGTATTTGTTTATCTATAGAACTGTTGACTATATGTATATCCAAATAAAAGCCAGAGTTTCTCATAACTTCATATTGATGTAAAGAGGATATAAATACATAATTTTAACATTATCTATTGGCACATGGACCTACCGTGTTATTAGTGTTATATATTTTATAGAGAGAAAGATGTATCTTCTAAATGACTGGGGCTTTGGTCCTGTCCTTGTTTCCCAGATTGTGTAACTGTTCTCAAATATAGTCTCTTCACAAAGTTGTGATGAACCTAGAGCACAGTGGGAGGAGCTGGAAAGAGACAAGCCAGGGAGGAATGACAATGGTGCTAGGTTTTGTATTTTAGACTTTAACATCTATTCTTAATTATTAGATAGTGTGTCAACCATACTCACACCCAACTATATTTCAACCACAGTGTTAACACCACTTCGTGCTGCTCTTTTCTGGATTCATAGTAATATTTTGTTATTCCTCCTCTGCACATATTTAGTAGGGAACCGTATTGAGTGTAGGGGTAGTCGTTGGGAGATGCCCTAGAGGGGAACAGCATTCGTGGAATGCAGCTACAGAGGTTAATTTCTCATCTGCAGTGCTTGTCCTGAACCTCAGAGATCCATATTGATTCCCTCCCTCTGCCCCTGTCCTCTTAGCATGTCTGCTCCTCATTCTCTGTTAGTAGTATGAGTGACGGCTTTTATCACTGCGGCTGCCATCACCTCCATATCTGACAGTTTCTTTCCCTAGCCTCTCCTTTTCAAAGCTTGTTTGTCCCCACATTGGCTCTTCCCGGGAGAAGGAAAAAGAGGCAGGTATTCTCCACGTCATCCAGAAAAGACTATCAAAGACTTGCTATGGAACATTCTGGGAATAGAAAGACAAAAGATTATACCTTATATTACCTATATTATATTAGTGAGCAATCCATGTTAGAAATAACGACATGATCAGAAGCAAACACTGTAGTGGCGGTGCTTGTGACGTTCTCCAGGAGAACACACTTAGTCACGGGGAAGTTGAAGAAAGCTTCAATCGTGCAAAGCGTCAGACCTGAGGATGAGAGGTGAGAGGAAGTCGGTATCTCCAATGGCTAACAGGCTGTATATTCCATGCAGAAAAGAGGTGCAGGGGTGTGGAAGATCATTAGCAGACAGTTCAGGTTAAGCAAAGGAGTGATAGACAGAGGGTTGCAACCAGGAGGCAAAAGCACTGTGTGGTGACCCAGCCAGTGACTATCATGGTTTAACCGATAAGGAGTCGCTGGGTGATAAAATTAAGTGTCACCAATGTAGAGTAAGGTTAGATTTCTTCCCAGGGCAGGAGATAGTATGGGCAGAGACTGGCCACATACTGTGCCAAGGAGAGGATGAAAAGGCCTTGCCAGGCCCAGGTAGTAGGACGCCTTCAGGAAGGAAAGTGGACTCTGTTCTTAGGATTTGAAATTTGATAGTATTTTTGGTTAAAAGAAGCAGTCTTGGGAATGCTTTCATGGATCTGCCTTAATAGCTTGTTTATTCGTGTGGTATACGATATGAAAACAGAAATACATTCTTATCCTCGGTATTCAAATGGAATCAAAGCCCAATCTGAGTTATGGAGTTTGCTCAAACAAGTGAACCTATTATGAGACTTACATACACCTTGGGTCTAGATAAATGTCTTATCATGTGATTGATACAATTGAAACATGAAATATCTAGAAAATGAGTTTTGCATTGTAAACAGTAGAGATCCCATAACATTATGTTACATTGCACTTCCATTTATAAAAGGGAAATCTCAGATTATATGATTTAGAAAAAAGTGTCAGGTCTTTTCCCCATGAACTACAAGGCTGTCAAGCTGTCTTATAAGGTATCAGAATTCAAAATATATTTACAAAAATGTATAAAAAGGCCAAGACATTCCCTAAATCCAGACCTCCCAGTATTAGCATTCTATAATGGCTAGTGATGCACAGAAAAAAAATTACTGCAGATCTCTGAATCTTTGATTCCCTGCCTATAAAATGAAGAACACCTGTTTCCTGAGGCGTCTGGAAAGTATTACATAGACTGTTAAATGTAAAGCCTTGAAAAAGTATTTACTATCAAGTTTCTGTCCGTTGTTATTATTGCCAGGGCGGCAGAAAGTTTGTCTTTTGGTATTAGGAGCTGTTGTGATGTAGAACATAGACCAAACTCTGTCATAATCACTTTCAGTTCACATGAGCTTCATTGAACTTGAGACAAGCCATTTGAGTTAAGGTGGATGTGGTAGGGGACAGTCCCCACCCAGGTTTCATTCTGACTGTTAGGTGTATGTCGATATGAAAATCCAGTGCAATACCTAAAGCAAAACTGCCACACTTCAGGACGACTCATTTCAGAACCGATTAGCATATTCACTTCTGGGGCAAACCCCATCCGCTAGTCTTGCTGCCCTTTCGGCAAATTTTTACAATTTTTTTTTTTTTTGCCTGCCAATACTTTTCATCTCAGTTCTAGGCCTCTGATACATTTGTTCTTTGGTTCACAGGTTCATTTTGAACTTTTATAGGTTGTTTTTGCCCTTTTTTGGAACAGACTCTTAGTATGTAGCCCAGGCTAACCTATAACCTATGACAATTCTTCTGCCTCAGATTCCCAAATACTGCAGGTATAGGCATGAGATGTCCAACGTGTAGTTATTTTAATAAGCGTTTGTGGATTTACTACTGAAGACACACATGACAATGTTGGTCATCATCTGCATCCCGCTGCCAGTACGCTGGCCATATCAATGCCACCATTTCATCCTCCTGCCTCATGGCCTCCTTAGATGAGTTCTGTGGTTATGTTGACATTGTTTTTTAATATTTTGCTTCAAAATTATTTTGATTTTCTTCTACGTTATTTTACAGTAGTTAAAAGATCATATATAATGTCTTACATAATGCTTTGGGAGGAATTTTCCCCTCAATAATATCATAAATAGAATCAGTGTAAAAATGACCATATTACTAGATCTCACCTTAATTTTTTTTCTAAACTGACAACCAACTGTTAAAGAAGTTCTTATTGTTCAAAGTCAGAGGGTACCTTATTAAATATAGGTTAAACATTAACTTTTTTATGGTCAAGCCACTAGGTTACCCAAACATTTATTGTTGATTTATTTATCTTTTTAAAAATGGCTGAATAAAGGAACATTTCTGATTTTTTTTTATTTCAGCAACAGTAACATGTATTGCTGTGCATGGTATTCAATGCAGTGGTACGCAATGTATTAGTACGCAATAGGTCATGTGAACAAGAGATTCATTTCACTTTCATCTTTGCTTTAATTCTTGTAATGTTTACCACCACCACCATCTTATAGGCTAGAATGCTTTGGGTTTTGCACATAGGTCAGTCTTCAACGAACAAAAGAATCTAGGAGAATCACTTTACAGTGTGTGCTGAATAAGGAAAGAGCCCCTAAGAGATGGGCCCTTTTGGTCTTTCCTAGGAGCCCCAACTTAAACGCCTCATCTGCTCTGTGTGAGATGTTGCCCTGTCCTTAGTTAAATATCCTGGATCAGGATTCTTACTCAAAAGCATCTTTTATGAGTCACTTGTCCATCTGAGCACTGTCAATGCTGAAGCCAACAACAGTGGAGACAGCTGTGATGAGTGGGCCATCAAATGAATGCAGGCAATAGTTCAGAAACCAAAGGGCCAGTTTGAGCATGGATTGCTTTATCCTTCTGTTCTTAGAAAAAAATTACAACTTTAGAGCATCTACAGCTTACTATGCACAGACAAGTGCAGAACCAGACCTCACAATTCAAGGCTCCTGGGCAGGTAGTTATGCTGTCTTTAGGGCTAGGACCTCATCACAGAAAGCCAGCTGCAGGAGAACTCGTAGGGGAAGAGTCATCAAATATCCTGCTGCTGTTAAGCCTTTCTCCAAATCAAGGAGGCACGTGTAAGTTACTTTAGAAAAATAAAGTCAGTGGTCTTGGTACTAGTGCAGTCTAAAGTATTACAATTTTAATCTATACTAAACATACTTTAGAGAAATAAAATGAGAAGTCAGCTGAACATGTTCATCACCAGTAGTGGCAACACTTGATATCACTGAGCTGAGAGAGATTCATAAAAATAAATTATATGTGTGTGCTTGTGTGTACATGTCTCTGTGTGTGTCAGTGTGTTGTATGTGTGTGTTTATGTGCATGTCTCTGTGTGTGTATGTGTGCACGTGTGCATATATGTATGTATCTGTGTGTGGGAGTGTGTGTCTGTGTCAGTGTGGTATGTGTGTGCTCACACGCACGCCATGTCTATGTAATATTAAAGAATATTCTTTAGTACTGTGTTTTTTCCCTCTTTCCATTTGAATAGACAAATTTATTTTGGGTAACAAGTATCAGAATAGCATACTTATGTCTGTAATCACAAATGTTGAAGACATCACCACATTGCCTTTTTATATGGTTTCCTGTAGTACCGCCTATGGAAGATTGTAAGGAACAGGAGCCTATCATGGACAACAATATTTCTCTGGTGCCTTTTGAGAGACCTGCTGTCATAGAGAAGCTCACGGCAAATATGGGAAAGCGCAAAAGCTCCACTCCACAGAAGTTTGTGGGTAAGCAGAACAGACAAATGAGTTGATCCTGTGATGGTAAAAGACAAGATTCCATGTGTTAGACATATATATGCCTGGTGTGCTGTGTATGAAAAAAATATCTGTCTTTTCTCCATCATTCTCAACCTTCTGTGTACATCACATACACACACACACACACAAACACACACACACAGCCTGTATAGGAAAGTATTAGAAGAAGACTGTTAGATAGTAAATACTATCAACATGGTGTGCAGACAGGAATATAAAGGAGATCATATGTGACAGCTAGCATGTTCTTTTAACTCAGCTTTTTTGACAGTGTTATTTCTAATATTAAGTCTCTGAGCATTTAATCTAGAATTCATTTTCATTGTTCCCAAATTTTGCCTTCAAAAAATAAAGTACCAGTATCCATCGGAAATATTTTGATATAGGTCTGTATTTTATGGTTTCGTCCTAGTTTCTCACCCAGCTCATGAGTTTTGAGATGAAAAGGTGAAATATGTTTTTAGACTTTCTCCCTTTCCAAGCCCTATGGTGGCCTCTGGCATGCGCAGTGTTGGCATCATTCTGTATATGGGCTGCATGCTGAGGCCAGAGGAGCTTAGATTTTTTTAAATAATGTATGAGTGATAGAGGCTCAGTGGAATTGTCAGAGAAGCATTATCCCTTGTATATGGGATATAGCTTTCCTTGTAGTGATATGGTTAAAAGGAAGGTAAAAGTATTAAAACAGATTCTCACATCCTAACACCCGAGAACATGGCCGGAGACCTTTGCTGGGCAGTGGTTGGAAAACAGCCTTTTCCTTGGCTACTTAGGGAGGAAAGGGCTATGGGAATTCTGTTGTGTCAGGGAAACCTTTGAGAAGGCTGCTTTTGAGTTTTAATGGAGAATTAGCAAATCACAGTCACATTGGAACCAACCAAAGGGATTTAGTGGGTGAACCAAGCTGATGGATGAACCGTGCCTTGTGTGAGGCCAGTGCAGCATCCTCCTCGGTGGTACCCAGCATCCTCCTCGGTGGTACCCAGCATCCTCCTCGGTGGTACCCAGTGTCGGAGGTACCCAGCGGGACCTCGTGGCAGCGATCCGCTCTCTTCCTATTTAAATTACCTACGAACAGAAGAGAGGGAGACGTTCACTTGTTTGAGCTTGTATTGAGATTTTTTTCTAGGCCATGTCTCATGTTACCTGTAGTCAAATTTACAGCAATCCCCCTGCCTCAGCCAGCTATGTGCTAGTTAGTATTGCGGGAATGAAACAATGTGTCTAACACTTCATTTAGTTTAAAACATGGTGAGTTTGTAAGAGATAAATATTCATTTCGAACTGGCCACTAATGTAGTTGAACGTGCAATTTATTATTGTTTGTGACTTCTGGATTTACTTGGTCAACTTTTGTCAGTTTGTGTTAGCCATGACTCAGATAGTGTTCCAGATAGTATTCCTCTGGGTAGCCCAGGTTGTCCTGAAATTCACACTATAGACAAGGCTAGCCTTAAACTCACAGAGATCTGCCTACCTCTGCTTCCCAAGTGCTAGGAACAAAGGAGTGTGCCACCACAGCCCAGACATGAGATGGTACTTTTAATATAATCTGATCGTATTCCTTAAAAATAGAGCATTTTATAAAACTACTGTATGATTTCAAAATGATGATTTTTATTTAAACTTGATTTTTTTCTTTATTTGGAATGCATCTGGTAATATGCAGCAAGCAGTAGCTGCAGCAGTTGAGGTATTCTTTCTATAATTGCTCTTATAATGGAAATTTTCATCATTCCAAACTTAGGGTGAACCCTCTTCACATACCCCTCAGTTAAGCACTGCTGTTTGACCTACTACATTCCAGGCCGTGATGCCTGGCATTATGATCGTCTGTCTCTTCCACCCTTGTTGTGCCTCTTTAAATTCATTCTTTCTCCCTTTGACCCCTGTCCTGCCAGTATTCTTGCCTCTCCTGCCTTGTTGTGCCCCTTCTGGTGACTCCCACTGTCCCTTGACTGAGTCAGACTCAGCACCTTTTCTGTACTCGGTCTCAGCTGCCAATACCTAGTTCTGACGAAATCCCTCCAGACTTGTGAATGACTGCCACTTCAGGTAAATGTGTGATTGATCAAATACTAGATTGCCCACCCAAAATATGTAGTGACTTTTCTTTGATATATCCCTGAATGGTCCACCATCACCCCATTCTCCACCATGACCATTTTTCACATCTCTGGACTCTCTACACATGTGGCATGTCTCTCTTTGTAATCTCTCAGCTATAGTTACAGGGAACGAGATGCTATGATTTTATGATACTATCTACAATGCTGTAGGGTTATGGACTTCCATGCAAATACTTCATGTATTTTATTAGTCTCTGAGGGTTTTTGCTCCTGAATTCCTCTGTCCTGTCCTTGTGTTTTCAGTCTTTTGCACTTTCTTCCTGATAACTTCATAACTTTGCTTAACTTCAGCTGAAATCTCCCCTCAATCCCAGTCCTCCACCTCTGTACTAAACCCTCAACGGTTCTCTCTTCTTCAAAGATGGAATCATTGAAAGACTTTTCAGTGCTTCTCTCTGTGCGTTCCTTCATTCTGTTCATTTCCCAGTGCCCATAGTCTGCTGCTCTTGCTTGGATCCCCTTAACATTTTCTTCTAGCTTCAACCCACTTGCACGATTCTGAATCCAATGGGCCCTCTGTAGATTGTGTTCTACACACATGCTAAAGAGCATCTGCTACTATTGAAGCCTAAGTCCTGCTGAAAACGCTCTTCCCTCTGCTCCTATAACATTTGTCTCTTGCCTTTTCTCCCAGCTTCTGTGTGTCCACTCACCAAACTGTACCAATGTACGGAATTCTCAAGCCCCCTCACTAGATCTTGGGAAATAAAAGAGAACTGCCCTATGGAGGACTCATTACAGGTTCTGTTCATTTTCAAAATGTTACACACACGTACACATGAGTTGGTGCGCACACACACACACACACTCATAGATGCACCTACCTATATGTACATAAAAGTTCTTTTCATATCGGAACACACACATAGCATGTAGAGTAGCAGATGTTTTCTAAAGATCAGCCTGGGCATGTGCTTTCTGGTAGCACTGGGAGTGAATAGGATAAGCAGAACCTAGAAGCATGCTCAGAATCTGCTACTGAAGGATATCTGGGGTCTTTGTATAGAAAAACATGCAGCATACATTCTCTGACCTTACAAAACCCTCATTCCATGAGGAACAGGGCATAGGTCTTCTAAATATGCTGCCAAGTATGAAAGTCCAACTTAGCTCTGTCAGTGTGTTGACATGACAGTATTTTGCTAACACTAATTTTGACCCATTTTGCAGTTTGCCAATTGCTGAGTGATACTATCAATGGCCTTCTAAAGCTACCCTCTACCAACTGAGGCAGTCACGTCTCCTGTCTGTCTCACCCCAAGTACTTTCCAGTCACTGTTACACATACTGATCTTCAACCCGAATCTATCCTCTTTTCTATCTTGTTGCCATCCACACCCAAGGCTGATGAATGAGAACTCAGCTTCACATTTTTCTTTCTCCTTGTCTGTGTTCAATAGTCACAAAGGCCTAGAATTTATTTGTAAAATCGCTGGCCATTTCATTAACCCTTCTCCATCTTCACTGTCACTATTGCCATCCAGGCCTCTCACTACACCTTTCTGAATCCTCTTGTTGAATGAGTATCAGATCATGTCATGTTTCCTGTTTAAGTACAGTAATGCCTGAGGGATAAAATGCCTTCCTGTCTTGCTGCATGCAGGGTTACCTCTAAGAGGAGTCTTACATGGCTGTTTCCACTGTTGGCCATGCTGAGATGTCATTTCTTATTTGTAAGTTGCCACACTTGCTTCTGAGCCTTCCAGCCAGCAATGCCCCATGTCTGTGTTCCTTTCCCAGCCAGTGTTTTTCATCCGGTGCTCCATGGATAGGAGGATAGATTCTTTTTTGAAGAAGTCCTTCTTGACTCTACCTATACATGTTAGATATTCCTCTTGTTTGAGATAAAATACATGACAAGCTGTCATTGTCTCTAAATTTAAGCTTTTTGAGAACCTGGGTCAGATTTCCCTAGCTTAACTTTGAAACTTCAAAGTTTAATATAATTTGTTGTTGTTGTTTGTCTATTTTGGGTGTTCGGTTGCTTGTTGTTTGTTTTCAAAACAGAATTTCTCTGTGTAGCCCTGTCTCCTGAAACTGTGTTACAAAGACCATGCTGACCTTTAATTCAGAGATTCACCTGCCTCTGCCTCTGCCTCTGCCTCTGCCTCTGCCTCTGAGCACTGAAATTAAAGATGTATACCACCACACCCAGGTCAATATCTTAAATTGGATGCCAGGAAATGTTTTTTTTTTTTCACTTGTTTTTATTACTCCATCATTACCTTAATCGACTGCTTCTTCAAATCTGAAATACCACTAACTTGTTAATGCTGTCTCTTCCAGCATGCAGAACTATGGATCTACATTTTCTATCAGCAATAGGTATTAGGCCTTCATCCCCAATGTACTATAACATACAATAGTGCACTATTTCTAGAAGCTATATCTGTAAGCTTTCCTTGTCAAAATAACTAGGTAAATACTGTATGATTTTAAAGGGAAAACTACTCTGCCAAATAGGAATATTGCTTTTTTTTCTGTTTGAAGCTCTCAAAATGCTTCATGGTTAATGCTTAAAGCTTGTGTTGAAATTAAATACTGGGGAAAAAAATTAGTAATTTTTAAAGAAAAAATCCGTATGCTTCAAACAAGAAAAGGCCTGGAGACTAACAATAGATATTCTGAGTATCATCTTCACACATCTGGATACATCTGATACATCTGGATACATCTGGTATAAAAGTGAAAAGTGGCCAGTTCCAAGAAACAAAACTTCATGATCAAGTCTTTTTAAGAGTAATTCCTCATATATTTTAAGTCACCTTTAATTCCTTTTATTTCATCTGTTGATACAATTTCAAACTAATTTAGTAATGACCATTTACATTCTAATACTTGACATATGTTGACTCTGTAACTTTTCTTTTCTAGAGGGTAGTAGCTAAATCAACCAACCGAGCTTTCACCCGGCTCAGGAGTGAAGTGCCTGAGCTATAACCACATCCCTTCTGTTCTTATATCTGTAGCTCACACACTGTGTTTGAGATAGGCAGAGATGATTCTAGACTTGCTTCTTTTCACCTGACATTTATTCTTTCTCTATAATTCTGAAATTCACAGGCATGAAAGTTTCAATAGGAACTAGTAATAAGATAAAACACACACAGTTCAGGCTGCAAGCATTTCTGTGGCAGCATTAGAACAAGTGCAAATGCTTCTTACAAATACCCTTTGTGTGGTCATCTCCTGTGCATCTCCACAGTCCTAAAGGGGACCAGACACTTGTCCTAAAGAGTAAAATAGCATGATTTAGTAAAATGTGTGTTCAGTTCACTTCTTGCAACTTTTTATATTTTTAATCCCATCACTAATTTTGTTGTGTTTTCTTTTCTTTTTCTTTCTTCCTTTTTTTTTTAATGTTAGGGGAAAAGCTCATGCGATTCAGCTACCCAGATATTCATTTTGATATGAACTTAACGTACGAGAAGGAGGCTGAGCTGATGCAGTCTCATATGATGGACCAAGCCATCAACAATGCAATCACCTACCTTGGAGCTGAGGCCCTTCACCCTCTGATGCAGCATGCACCAAGCACAATCGCCGAGGTGGCCCCAGTGATAAGCTCAGCTTACTCTCAGGTCTACCATCCAAACAGGATAGAAAGACCCATTAGCAGGGAAACATCTGATAGTCACGAAAACAACATGGATGGCCCCATCTCTCTCATCAGACCAAAGAGTCGACCCCAGGAAAGAGAGGCCTCGCCCAGCAATAGCTGCCTCGATTCTACTGACTCAGAAAGTAGCCATGATGACCGCCAGTCCTACCAAGGAAACCCTGCCTTAAATCCCAAGAGGAAACAAAGCCCGGCTTACATGAAGGAGGATGTCAAGGCTTTGGATGCTACCAAGGCCCCCAAGGGCTCTCTGAAGGACATCTATAAGGTTTTCAATGGAGAAGGAGAACAGATAAGGGCCTTCAAGTGTGAGCACTGCCGAGTCCTTTTCCTAGACCATGTCATGTACACCATTCACATGGGTTGCCATGGCTACCGGGACCCACTGGAATGCAACATCTGTGGCTACAGAAGCCAGGACCGCTACGAGTTTTCATCACACATTGTCCGAGGGGAGCACACATTCCACTAGGCCTTCTCATTCCAAAGGGGACCCCTATGAAGAACTGCACATGAAGAAATACTGCACTTACAGTCCCACCTTCCCTCAGATGGTGACATGCTTTCTTCTTGATGCTGTCACTGTCTATAGTTCTTATTTTGTGGACAAAATGTCATTTGCTCTGCCTAATTATAATAAGGAAGAAAAAAGAGAAAAGGGATGGGATGTTCACTGATAACTTGGCTGGTTTATTTCGTGAGCATTTAGAGCAGTTCATTGCAGCCATGCACCCTTGTTAAGGCCTATCACGATTTAGGAAATCACTCAGTTTGTAGAGATTCATCTAAGATATTCTGATTTGCCATTCATGTTCAGGATTGTGATAGAAGGTGGGAAAATTGAGAGTTCTTTGGGTAGGATGTTTGGCAATTTAAAACGGTCTAAGTCATTTTATTCTCAAAGAAGCTGTTTCAAAATGTAAACCCATTTTATTTTCTGTTCGTAGAGATCATGGAACATAAACAAAATGTTATTTTCCATAACTACTAGGATGAGTTGAATTGTTGTGGGTTCTATGTTTACCTCCCCTACGGAATTTATAATTGAGTATGTTTTACACTGTATCATATAGCAAAACTTTTAAACTACAGGTCGTCAAGGGCCACTGCGATACATCTGAGGTCCTTTGATCTTATTTTTCTAAACTTGCGCACTGTTTTTCCATAGTTTTGATGACTGGCATTTTATAGACACCCTGGCAGCCTTACTTTTAACACCTGTAACAAATAGTATTTTTATGTAGTTTTCAGAATAACATATGGTCTCAAGAGTGGGTCAGAGGCAGTCAGTAATTTCCAGGAAGAATTCTACTTTTCAGGATTTGAGATTTTTTGTTTTAAGCTGTAATATGATGGGAGCCTAATATACATATTTGCTTCTAAAGGTGTGTTTACGATCGATCGTCACTTTATCAGCATTCAATCAGTGTTAACAAGTCAGCAGAAAAGTGTAATTAGGCAACAGTAGGGGGGAATTCCCACTCTAAGAACCCTTTTCTGGTATTTCTCTTCAAGCTGTGACCACTCAGTGTTCTGTCCACAGTCCATTCCTCTTTGACTCTTGGGATAGAAGGTCTTAAAAAGCCTTGCTAGCAGCTGCTTCTTTTTAAATCTTGGAGCAACTCTTAATTGGACCTGAAAGTGGTTATGTGAACCCTGGACGGTCTTTTATTTACTAGGGCTATGTATTCCACTATATCTTCAGTTACTACCTTTGCTGGAGACAAAAGGGAACTTCTTTGTTACCTAAATATCATAGTGCAGGTCAAACAAGCAAAAGGTTTTCTGTCAGCCTTCCTGGAGTTGAGAATGTGACAGTCTTCAGGAGAAGGCCCCGCACTTTAACAATAAAAACAAAAATTTCAACTATAGAGGTCCTTATCAGAAATGAATCTCAACCCCTTAGTCAAGAATCTTCTGTCTTCTCTTAATTTGCACATGACATATACTTCCATATCTCATGTTCAGGTTTTAATCTGATCTCTGTGAGTTCTCAGCTTTTTTATTTTCTTTTTTCTTTTTCTTTCTTTCCCCCTGAACTTCACTTGCATTTGTGGGTAGGACTGGAACACACTGTTATTCAAGGCATTCGGAGGAATCCATTTGGCAGACATATGGATTCCTCTTGTTTGAGGAAAACAAGACTGACCAAAACTGGATTATTTGACAGTCATTTGTAAATGCTCTCTGATGGATATGGTCAGTGGTAACACTTAGCTGCTCCAACAGACCCTTGAATGGCATGCCAAAACCATGGAACTGCAGTTTGCTATGGGAGGTATCAAATCAGGAGAAGTATCCACCAATGAGTGAGGTGCTCCTAACTTGCTTGCAGGTTTCCGTCTGTCCATTTTGAGCTCTACCATAGCCAGAGCTAGGTAGTTCTAACTTGCCTCTTTCACTAATTCTTATCTTAGTTTTTTTCTGGACAAATATCCAAATGGTTCCTTTACATGTAAGAGAATGCACCAAAAAGAGCTCTATCAAATGCCAACTGTTGGGTTTTGGGGGTTTGGGTTTTGTATCCCTTGGAACATTGTGAAATCACAGTTTCCTTGGGGATAAAACATCTCATCAGGCCTTCCTTATCCCCATTTACCCTGCCCACTCTGGAATCACAGTGAAAGGATATTCATTTCTGAATAAGGTAAATAAGTTTAAGGCTCATGCGTTTTTAACTGCAACTTAAGGAAGCATCTGGATGTCTGTCCGTGTGTTCCTTTTGTCTCTTTGTGAACACTTGCAGACATCCTCTATCAACGTTTCCTTCTCTCTGCCCGCACCTATTGTATTAACAATCATGTATCTACCTACCCTAGGATGAAACTGAATTTAGATGTACTGGAAGAGTTATGTCCTTCCCCTACAAAGGTGGTACCAATATGCTCTGCCTTTCTGATTCCATTTTATTGGAAAAACTGATTTATTCAAAGAAGTGAACTATAGGGTCTATCAGGTCTACGTATACACTTAGCATTTTCTTTTTCAGCTGCATGACACAAGGTACAGAAAACAGTAGATAGCTCTATGTGACAGGGACAAACGGGGACAAGTGAATTCAAGATTTGTGGGCTGTGATAAACTTTGTAGACTAGTGCTGTCTGAGGGACCCTCGGTGACTGCGTTTGCCTCTTTTATCACCAAAGAGAATAGGAGACATGGTAGCACCTAAAAATAAGCATGAAGGCCGGATACCAAATAAATCAAATTTACATAACCAGTTTATTTAGGTGAAATTTTACAGCTGAGAGAAGATTTTAGGGGCAGGAAAATGGGTTATCCTCTGTTTTCCAGTTTGTCGGGAGTTTATCAGATGGCTCTGCCCTAATTTTGCCCAGATTTTTTTTCTTTTTTATCACCAGTTCCTTCTGGAGAAACATGCTGCCTCTCTATAATCATGATGAATTGCTTGTTATAAAGGCTTTTTAGAACAATGAGAGAAGCCAGCCCAATGAGTGGTAGAGGGAGGTGTGAAGCGCTGTCATTCAAACATTCCGTTAAGAATTCTCTGGATAAAATGGGGATGTGAGGGCTGACCAATAATATTTAGGATGAAGTTAGCCTGTCTGGCTGGCATACATACAGGTCAGTGTTTGAGCGCAGTATAGTTTGCATGCACATGCGAATTGCACATTCTTTTAATGAAAATTCACAGAAAAGAAGCAATTAACATGACCAGTTGTATTACAAAAGCTTAGAGTTAGAAGTACAGTTACCCTGCCAGCGGTTGGGTCTAACTCAGCAGGTTGTATTAAGAAAGCTCAAAGTTGCCACTGTGTCTTTAAGATTAATGGCAATTTAAACTGTAAATCTCCATTGTCAGCATACAGGAAAAACAAAGCAAAGTAAAAACAATGAAACGATGAAAATATATCAAGAATATCTGAGGAAATATAAATTCTTTTTGTGAGAGGAAGAAGATGCAGGGAGTGATATAGAAACCTTGACTTGTGTCTGTGCTGCGCTGACCCAGTTGTACGCCTCACAAGTTCGATGCTTCCTAGCCTTCATCTTCTCTCTAAAATGGCAAGTTAGGGTAGAAAGATGCGCCAAGAGGCTGGAGAGGACCAGGAGTTGTCTGCCCCAAGATTCAAGGCGCTTACACTATCCAAGCCACCTGCCACACACTATTTTAGCCTTGAACTGTTCTTTTTACTATAAAATTGTAGATTGGTGGTCATCGTCAGTTGTATTTCACATTATTTTAATAACTACTGTCTGTATAATTATTCTACAGCAAAATCTCCCCAGATCCAAAAGGGGGAAAACCATGAGGGATGAATTGAAACTTTGTATATATAAAAGTTATTTTATAAATATTTTAGTCTTCCAGTTTCTGCAAAATAATTAAAATATACAGTAACTGGTCTTTTAAACCCTGAATTTAATGTATCAAATACTTATAAAATTTTATATTGGTGCCTTTTAAAAATGCATTGAGAGTGTTGGTTAGCTATTTAGCTCTACCACACTTTTACTGTGTATTTTTTAAGAAAAAAAAAACACATAAAATCTAAGTACTCTCTTATTCACCTTTGTGTTCTTAGAAGAAGAAGAAAAAAAAAACTGCTAAAAGAATTTCCAGACTTTCAGCTGAGCTGGCAAATGTAACAAGAAACTTTGAAACTAGATTTTAATCTTTTTAACTTGGTGATATTTCTGGACACTATTCTATGGTAGAGGCAAAATAGAAGGTAGACTCACAAGTCAGCAGTGAATTGGATTATGCTGTGTATTTTGCTTTCTTCTTGAGGAAGAATATGTTTTGCATCACACAGGGGGTTCTTTGTATAATTACAGTATTGTTTCCAGTTGTTTTAAATACCCAACTGGTGTTACTCTAGTCTTGGGTCTTCTGTCTCTTCTGTCTTCTAACCTGTGGTTGTTTGGTGAAATGACCTGAAAATGCAGATCCTTCTTTCCTCTTGAACATGACAAAGCTCAGCACTCAAGTCTTGTGTCTGGTCTCCAAACTGTCATCTCAGTTGTGTAGTACGAGGTTGTCTATCGCTTGTGAGGGGTGTCTTCAACTATGACAGCTTTTTAAAAACGCTGCTGGTTGTATAAGGCAGACATCATATGACCAAGAAGCTGTGATACGCTAGTGTTTCCTTCTGTCATAGTGTACTCTTAGGCCAAATAATGACACCTTGACTATTTTTACATTTATTACAGAAACCTAAAATTTTGGAATTTTCAAGGGATTTTATGTAATGTTCTATTTCACAACAGTTTCCTTTCCCCTTGCTGTACTGTAAGTTTGTGAGTATTTTTTCATATGTACTCTTGGAAATGAGTTAAAGCTGTTTATGGTGTTTCTCTCCCATGACACTCCCTTTATATATGTTCTGTACATGTTTGTTATGAATCCACCTTTCTCATGTATAGACAGTAAGAAGTACATGGACAACTAGTTTCCTAAGGTGACTTTTCTATTATGAATTAATATGAAATTTATAGGTCATGTGCTCAGTCATATTCAGTGCAGAATCAAAACTTCCTTTAAGTCCACAGAAGCAGTTTTCAGTGAATCGGGCCTTCGGTTTACCTCAAGTGACACGTAGTAAGGGGAGCTGTACAGATGGGGGTCACCCTCTCCAGCCCTGTGCACTTACTAGCATGTCGCTTAGTCTCATTTAAGAAATGGATTTCTTAAAGGAACACACTGGAAGGAGGGAAGGGATTGAGGGACTGATGATATTTTTGTTGTTGCTGTTGTTTTGTACTTTTCAAAAAATTATTCAAATTATGGAACTGTGATCTAAAAATAGGTTTGGCTGTGGAGCACCCGAGAGGATGCCCGTCAATCACTTGCCCTTCGGTACGACTAAGTTCTGGCTTTGCCTCCTCACCTTTACCTTCCTCTCTTCTCCTCATGCCCTCTCTGTCTGTAGCCCTCCCACCATTGCCTCTCCCGGTGTCTCTCTTGACCCTCCTACTAGTTAGGAGGTCAACTCTGAACTTCAGACTCATTAAGTCTTAATTTTTGTCTCAGTGGTTTTGGTTAGCTGTGTAGTCTGCTGGCATATTTTTATACCCAAGTGTAGTTTTGTATTTTTAAAGCGTGGTTGGGTTGACATTGTAAGCTGTATAGTCCTTCTGTTGTTTCACTCTCAAGTAGGAGGCACCTAATGTGACTCCAGAAATTCTGTAATCAGAGTATCCATGTGGCTCCTTTGTGCTTGGACTTTGACTTGTTTGGCTTTCTTCTTAAATACAAATCATAAGAGAATAGACTTTCTCCCCACCATGGAGGATAAAAATGTAAAGCAAAGAGTCTTAACTTTCTCCCAGTTGGGGAGCAGTGCAAGTGTTTTCACACTTCCAGCTGTGATGTTCCAGGCTCAAAGGGGTCTCCAGACCCCAGGTTTGCCCTCATCATCGGGTCTCTTAGACCCTGTGTTATTTGCGGCTTCAGAATGATTGCTTTTGCTATAGAGTTTAACAGCTATTCTTTTTTCTTTTCCATAAAAGTGCAATAGCCCTCTTGAAGTCTTAAAAACTGTTGTAATTTTCTTCCTTTCTTTCTCTGACATTTATCTCTTTAGCCCATGATGAAAAGAAACCCTTGGAAATTATAACTTGTCATAGGACATAACAAGCAAAGATGTAAAACCACTCCACTATGAAAAGTTGAAAAAAAAATGTAGTACCAAGTGACTTTTCTGACTTTCTGGAAACTTCATTTAGGCTAAATTTTCTTTGAAAACGTAAGTGAGAAGTTTATCCTGAGGCTGAAATATGATTTTTCTCCCACTCTTGTCTAATGCTTTTAAGTTAACTAATATTTAATGGTTTTGTTTCTCTCCTTTTTGGAAAATAAATATCAAAGCACTTAGGTCAGGTTTAAATCAATATTACCTGTTGAAAAGAAATTTTTTACATATTTAAAGCAGACCTGTTTCAATGCAGATGGAGAAGTATCTTTTGTATTATCCATATTTATATGTAGTATGTTCTTTTCTTTTTTTAATACCTGTGTTTCTGTAGTAAGACTGCTGTAATGTAAATACACGTTTTATTAAAAAGTAACATTTCTTTGGCATTTCTTTTGATGGCATATTCTGTATTTGTACAGTATATGTCTTGGCTACTTAACTTTTTTTTCTTTAATAATACCAAAGGTAATTAGACTATTTTAAGGACTAATTGCTTGACAGTTTCTAGAATACTTTGATTTTTTTAGAAGAAAAAAAGAAAAAAGAATAAAAAAAAGTCAAACCAGTGAACCTCATTTTTTCAAACTAATAATTTGGGGAAATAAAAACTATTGTTTAAAAAGAAATATATATAAATATATATATAAATATCTGTAAAATTAAAATCCCAGACCTTGTATGTCAGGTTTGCTCAGTGTAATGTAGGGGTTTTGTTTTTGTTTTGTTTTTGTTTTATAAGGCTCAAATACCTCAGAAAATGGGGTTTACTATGGAAATACTGCGACAGTCTCTGCAGCAGTATGGGTTGTCAATCTGCTGCACCCTGATTGTGAGACCTCCACAAAACAGTTTTATCACTGCAGACTAAAATGTGGGACTTGTGTTTTCCTTGTTTTTAATGCAGACACGTACATGCTCTGTGCATATATGTGGGTACTGTGTATATGTGTGGGTGTTGTATATGCATGTGTGAATGTACGTGTGTGTGTGTGTGTGTGTGTGTGTGTGTGTGTGTGTGTGTGTGTACAACTCAAGAAGCTGCAGAAACTTTGTAATACTTTGTGAAAGGGTTATATTATAAAGGTTTGTACTGTCTGAGTGCACAGCTACTGGAATAAACTTAGCCAATCTCAGGAACAAGCATATAATTTGTCCAAGATTTATTTCTTCTCAGAAGTGTAAGTGCAGTTTTTAATTCTGTATATTATTTAATATTTTACCAATAAAATAAACTTCTGACAGAAATTATTTGGTACAAAAAACTTTTTGTTGAAAATTGGGTACACACTACATCTCTCCAGTCACGGAAGACTGAACTTTGAGTAGTACCAGGTGTCTTGGTCATCCAGTGTGTGTGTGTGTCTCAGTCCTGTCCTAGGTAGAGCTCTGACATGTGTGATCTCACCAGTACTCGCCTTAATCATTAGCTGCTGCCCAGCACTAATAGACTGTAGAGTCTACTGTGGCAGATAACAAAGCATCACATGTTTGTTTTTTAACCAGGATAACATCTCTATGCTTCTGCTCATCATCATAGAATTCTGTTGTTACCTTTAAACCTAGTCTGATATCTTTCTCTCTCAGAGTCTCACTTCTTTTATAGAAGACATCAAACATAAAGAAAAGTGTAGCATAGCTTGCTCCAGATTTCCAGTGAGGAACACAAGTTGTCCAAACATTGGTCAATAGTCATGAGTCAGCATTTCTTAGTAATGAGTCAGAACAAAATTTGAAAAAAAAAAAGGCATGGAGTAAATCATAGGATTGGACTGCATTTGATGGCCAGCTCTGCCTCACATAGCCCTACCTCTATGCATGTGAAGGGCTAATGCCTCAGATTCCATAGGATTGTATCTTTTCTATGAGAAGATTGTTCTATTACAAAGATATCTCTAAGCGCAGATCTAAAAGGACCCGGATAACTGGAAATGTAATTTACTTAGCTTTAACTATCTGCTTAGCTCTTGTGCCAATTTATAAAGTCCCACACACATTTGAGCTAGCTATTACATTTTCATTGGTACATATTTACAGAATCTGTGGGTATTTGCAATAGTTCTCAATAAATTCACTTCCACGTGTCACACAGAATGAGAAATACTACAAATTCAAATGAATATCTAAATCCTCAACAGAGTGTCATTCAAAATACAAGCCTGTGGCTGGAGACAGGTGAATGAGAAATACCAAGCAGAATAAACTTAGCAAATTACTACTCATACACAGGTTAGGAAGGGCCTTTCTAGATCAGAAATGTCAGACTCATTTATCTGTTAAGAGCCAAATTTAAAAAAAAAAAAATTGAAAATCCCTTAAGCTTCTTAATTTTCATTCAGGTCTGGTCAGAAGTAGGATAAGCTGTTGATATGCTAAGACTTTTATCAGCATCCTCAAGCCAAAGGCCCAACTTTGAGGGAACCAGCCATTTGGTGAAGCAATTTCACTTAATGTTCTAATAATGTTCCTTCTTGTTTGTGCCCAAATGACAACAAAACCCCATATGCTGTCAATAGCTCTACAGGAAGTTTCCAGTGTACTTTGTTTTATCTTAATTTGACAGGTAGGCTTCTATGATGCCTAAGGAAGGTATTTTCCTAAACTATCGGACAGGCAGAAAGGATATAAAGTCACTTGGAAACATACACACACCATACAAAATTGGATAAAGGTAGGAAAAATCCAAAGAGATGCTCACTCTGAGAAATATAAGCAGGGCAGCATCTTTTCCCCTTCCGGGGATTTATACTCTTGGGTGGGGTCCCTCATCAGACCAATTGCTTTTAACTTCAACTTTACCAGGCAAAATACAAGCCCCTTGAGATAGTAAAAACAGATATTGCCCAAGCTGGTGTTAAGATGCTTATGCTGAAAACCCTTAGAAGAGCTGTTTGAATGTGACCTTCTGAACAACTGAAATGTTGACGAAGATGAGGATATTCAAATTCTCCAGGAAGATCTAAAGGTAAAGCAGGACTAAGGTAAGGGTGTCTGGGCTGGGCTCTGTGGCAGCTTAGGTGAGCCTATAATAAGAAGGGATGGTTTTCATTGTGCATTGAACAGCTGGTGTGGGAGTCAGAATCAGATAGCTCTATCAAAAAGGCTAGTGAATGCCTGAATGTTGAAGTAGGACTGGCAACAGTGCCCTATAATAGCAATGATCTAGACCCAAGTGTTGATTCTGGGCATAAAAGCTTATAGGATTGTGATTCATGAAGACTATTTTTATGATAGCAATTCTAATAGTCCCTTTTAATATGAGCAGGAGTAACTCAGGATATTTGGTTGTTGAGGTAGTGAAGGTGAGAGGTACATGCTTTGAAAATGGGATATCCCAGCAGGAAATAAGTGGCTATCTTTCTTTTTGTTACTTTCCTGCTTTTCCCTTCTTTTCCCACATTTTCTTTTTATATTGTATTTCTCCCATATTTATTTTCTATTTTCTTTGTTTCTCTACATCTGATCTGTTTTTCTCTTTCCCCTTTCTTCTGTAGAATCTGCTGCATCATTTGCTGTCTGCTCCCCCATGACCCTGTCACAATTTTGATTAACTACTCTGAAATACAGTCTATTTCAAAGTGAATGCTTTACTGCAACTAGACTATATGTGACTTCTAACCAGATCCTTTTGGGTAAGAGCTTCACAAATGAACACAGTTATCACTGGCTTCATCTGAGTCACTTTTACATTTTTTGTGCAAAGTAGATTCTATTTGGTCCTTAAATTTCATTTTATTGTCAAGGGAACAGATTCCACTTAAATTACAGTTTGTTTGTTTGTTTGTTTGTTTGTTCATTTTTTAAATATCCAAAAATCAGTCAAAAGTCTAAAAACCACCAGAAATATTTTAGTGTTTTTTTCTCATTCTGATTCTTAACCAGAATGGCCCCAATTGAACTCGCTGCCACAGGCAAGGCAGAGGGCAAAGAGAGGCACTGGGAAACACAGTACTAAGTGGTAAGGCAAGAAATAATCTGAAATTAAAATTTTTTACTAATGAAATTTCTACTAGACCTTTCTCTTAATTTTAATTAGTGTGGGTTTTTTCACTATCTTCAAAATTCCCTTCACAGTTAATAAAATTATCTCTTTCTATCCTTAAACTCATTTGCTTATTCTTTTTTTGCAGGATGTAAATTTCAGTGTTATGTTCGGATGGCTTACTTCTTTCCATTTTAATCCTGTACCTGACATATTAGGAATGTATGAATTCAGCCAGGCAGTCGTGGCACATGCCTTTAATCCCAGCTCTTGGGAGACAGAAGTGGTTAGATCTCTGTGAGTTCAAGGCCAGCCTGGCCTACAGAGCAAGTTACAGAATGGCCAAGGCTACACAGAAAAACTCTTTTTCAAACAAAGAAACAAGCAACAAACAACACAAAACAGAATATATGAATTCATCAGAACCTATGGCCAGCCTGTGTTTATCCCTCACAGGTGTTCAAACAAAACCTCTCTCCAAAGTTAGCATCTTTCTGTTAGTGGAAAGTATACCAGCATCCACTTCTATCTGCTTGCATCTTGAAGTGAGTGATACATTTATCATATAATTCAGTCTTCTGTTATCTCTTCCTAGGAATGAGACATCACATCTGCAGTCACTTGGACGTTCATGGCTTTGATCTGGAAATTGCAGCAGTCTTCCAGTATGGTTGCTGGAGCCATGCCTGCCTCTATGTCCTCCAGTCTTTTGCAATCTAAGTAAGTACTCATTTTTGGCCTTCAGTGACTCTATTCTTTACCCCCCCCTCTCTCTCTCTCTCTCTCTCCCCCTTGCTTTTTTTCTTTGACACTTCCTTGCACTGTTTACTATTTATTAATTTATATCAGATTGTAATCTGTATGCACATTACTTTCATTTGCTAATACGCAAAGGGAAGGGGAAAACTGGGACACATTATGAGTCATGCTTTTCCAGATGCTGGGCCAACTTGCCTTTTGATCATCCCGGCAAATGGTAGTTTGGTTATACCATAACACCAATGTATTTTCCAAGCTACATGTATATGCCCAGAGTTTTCTGCTTTCCTCTCTAATGTTTAGACAAGCCTGAATACAACTTAGTAAAGGATAACTTCATCATATAACATACATGAAAAGAAAAAATAATCTTCTACATGTATAAAGGCAAAAGATCTCCCCCCTCCCAAAAGAATTCAGGTCACTTTCCTGACAGAGAATGGATTATTGCCCAATTCTCTTTAAATAAACATGAGCTCTACAGAAACGTACGTGTTGTTTTTCTGCTTAGTTGAGGTTCTAAAATGTGCATACAATACACTGTTCAAACAATAGCAAGATAGAAAACAAATGTATAACATACATTATACTAATGTATTTTACTTTGAAAAATGTGTTCAATATCTTTCTGAAAGACTCATAACATTCTTTATGATATGTCTTCATTTTAATATATGTTCATTTTTGCTAAAGGATTTTAATTCTGGCTAATTTATCCTGTTTGTTAACTTCTTCTTTATAAAGAACACTAAAGACACTCTATTGATAGAATCTGGTAGCTTTCACAGTCTGTAGAAATTCTCTGACATATATCATTTGAGTTATCTTAATGGTGTAGTTTATTTTTCTTTTTTCTTATGGGCAATATGTCTGATGAATATGAGGCCACTTTGCCATGTATACACTACATTATAGTCCTATTATATATTACTCAGATTAAACCATGAGACAAGTATCCTATGCAAATAAAACTTAAGAATTCTTATTTAGGAAGCACAAGACATGAAGATAAAGGACACTTATTTTCCTTTCTCAAATTATGTTACATATTAATATCTATATACCCAGGTATCCACATTTTAAATATGTTCATAACCCAAGTATGGCAATTAATTAACATAAGGAAATTCATGAGAAGCTCTGGGTAATAGTAGTGCAGTCCCATGGCATTTTATGGCCAACTGAAGTATCATATACCGGAAATGGCAGACTGTCATTCTGCTGATGGACAGTGAGTATCACCCATAAGTCACGAGTGCAGGGTTCAGGTATAACTATCGTCACTTGAGTGCTTGCCACTTCATTTCAAATATGTAGACAGTGGTTTCTGCTTGCCAGATGTTTGTTCTGCAGTTCTCTGTGGGCTAAGTTATAAATTATCCTTGCATTTCTCAGAAGCAAATCATTTTTTTTGTTTTTCTTATTTTTAAGTCTGACTTATTTTCACTGTTTTACAGACCCTGTAAATGATTACTACATTAACCTGCTACCTCTTTTTCTTCTCTAAAATTGCTTATGTCTATGAGATCTGAATTAATTCCACTCATCCAGACTATTACTGCCAAAAATTCACAATAAAACCAATCTGTAGAAACAAGGACAGCTACATCATTGACTTTCTGAATGACATGTCACAATATACCAAACAGGCCTTATGTATATATAGAAAAATCTAATAGTAACACAGCAAGGTCTTTTGATACTATACTGTAAAGAAAAGTGGACCCACGGTGAGTATAAATGTGAAAATCATCCTATCTCATCAGATTGATACCGAATAAAGAATATCTAGATATGAAAATACACACATTTTAAAATCTAAACTTAAGCCTAAATTCAGTCTAACTGAAATTTTAACCCACCTTTAAACCTAAGTTTGTGATGAAAGGAATTCAATGTCATCATCCTTTGAAGGTGACAGAATGTTGCTTTTGGAGAACCTCAAACAAGTCACTTGATAAATAATTCCAGAAGGACTTAAAAAGGAAAAAAATTAACAGGGAGTAGTATATTTGCATTTTCATTCTGGGACACAGCCTTTAGAATATAGTTTATTGAGGGATTTTCAGAAAGGTTGATGTGTAGCCTTGAAGAAATCTGAGTATGTAGCTATAGATCTAGCCTGTAGGTTAAAGGCTTTAGAGTCCAAATGGAGGGAGGACAGTGGAATGGGGCAAAGGAGGATCAGACAACACACAGAGAAGCACAAAGGGTCACTTTTAGAGAACTGGCTGCTTAATAGAGTTTGGAAATGGGAAGGAAAAAAAGTATGGCAAGAGAGGAGTCCTGCCAGGTCGGAGGGCTGGGAGCATCTGAATTCTTATCAATAGAAACAGGGACTCATGAAAGTGGCTTGTGAGTAACTGATTAGATTTACAAAATTGCCTGAGGTTCCATGGGAAATCAGATTGGAAGGGGTGCCAGCCTGGAAATCAGAAATCCTGCAATAAGTCTACGGTAAGTCAGTGGCTTGTGTTCTGGGAGTGGTATGGAAATGGCTAGGGATGGTTAGATTCTGGAGATACTTACGAGGTAGAATGTGCTGGACTGGTTTGTGCTGGGTTGCATGTAGGCAGTGTGGGAATGCAGTTAATTCAGGATAAAGCTCCAGATTCTTTATGGGAAGGGTAGATTCATGGTGGCACTGTTTAGCATCATCCAAAAGTTTAGAAACATGGTGGTACTGTTTAGCATCATCCAAAAGTTTAGATTCATGGTGGTACTGTTTAGCACACCCAAAAGCACAGAAAATGAAGCAGATTAAGTATGAACAAAGATGAAGAGCTAATCAAACATGCTAAGTGGGAAAGGGCAGTGAGATATCCAAGAGGAGACTGCAATAGAAAATTAGAGGTGAATAGAAATTTAGGGTCAGAAGAGAGTACTGAGAGAGACAGACACAAAAGAGACAGAAAAAGAGAAAGACAGATACAGACATTAAATTCAGAGATTTAGTTGGGTTATATACTGAAACTGCACAAAAAATGAAAAGGTTAAAGTCTGATTCATTCAGTTCTAGTATAAGATTTGTATAAATGTGGTATAATAGAGAAAACTGTCAAGAAAAGCCATCAGTGAAGAGACACAAGCTTCCTGGGCTGTCGTGGTAGAGGAAAGTCTGGGTTGCAGGTATACCTCAGAGAGGGTGGTGCTGAAGAGAGGATTTGAAGCATTTACTTGGACAGATTTGGGAAAGACAGTTAAAAGGAATTTCAAGTAAACTGTACCTGGATTTTCAGTCCCTTTGAATCGGATTGTGTCTACAAAGATACAGTGGAGGACAGATCAAGTGTGCAAAGCTTCTCTGTTACAAAGCACTTTGGTCCAGAAAGTCTGACGCATCTCAATAGGGCCTGAGGGAGTCTAGTCATGTGCACCTCATCTATCATGAGTATTTGAATGTTTGTCTCTAAGAGGTAAGGTAGCTAGCATTCAATAGCATCCTGCAGAATGCAACCCATGCCCTGTGATCTCATTTCTTTTTTGTTTTTGCTTGTTTGGTTAGCTGGTTGATTTGTTTTGGTTTGGTTTGGTTGGTTTTGTTTTTGTTTTTGTTTTTCAAGACAGGGTTTATCTGTGTAGCCCCAGCTATACTGGAACTTACTCTGTAGACCATGTTGGCCTCAAACTCAGAAATCTGCCTGCCTCTGCCTCCCAAGTGCTGGGATTATAGGCATGCACCACCACGCCCAGCTTATGTGATCTCATTTCAATATCCCCTGCATCTCTGTCTTCCTTTGTAGCTTACTAGAGGTCATCTCCATTTACAGAGATAACAACTGAAGTCCTTGTTTTAAGGCTCTTGATGGATTTATGTAAGGTTTCTCTTCAGAGCTAATTATATAGAACAGGCCTGTATTTCCACACAGAATTTCAGTGTCATTTGCAGGCCTCTCTGGGACCACATTTTAACTGCAACAGAACACTAACCTTCTGGTATCCTAAATGTTTTGAGTTAAATTAAGTAGATCTTCTTCTATATTATTATGTTGGTATTCTGTTAACCACATATACTTAAATAAATGGGATTCATGAATATATTTGGTGTCCAGGTAATTTCTTACTGCTTTTCTTAGCCAGCCTAAGGAGGAAAACTTGCAAACATGAACCTTTAAAATCCTTTAATATCACATTATAATATAAAACACATTATCTTTCTCAGTGCCAAGATATCTACAGTATCAAAGGAGAATAAGTTCTATATACAGCATGATAAAAGATTCTACAATATTATACAATTTGAAATTTTGAAATCCATTCTTATATAGATACTGAGAATATTTTTACATAGACCCTGCATCACCACCACTCCCAGTTTATTCTGAATGAATTTCAAGATTTCAAATAATCTCTTCAGCAGATAAGAAATAGCTTTGGACAAGTTTTCTGAGTGAGACTAGGTGTACCCATGAGTTGGCAATGATCATTGGTCCAGCAGTGTTAAGTTGAGAGGCACAGAACAAATAGAAACAACCCAATGGATTCAAATTTGTCTCAGTCAACATGTTAAAAAATATTTTTTAAGTTAGTAACACTAACTTAAAACATTGTAACATATTTTTCTTATTTCAGGATGTCTAAATTATTCCAACCCATAAGTATATAAATAAATACTTATTAGCAAATTATTTGATCCTGGTGGTTTTTTTTTCACACTAAATCTTTGAAATCTGTTATGTATTTTAACACCTCAGTTCGGAACTACATCAGTTCAGAGCTACATTTTACTGGTTCAATTGCAGATCTGTGGCCTATCCTAACAATTATACTGAACTCTATATGCATTCCTGTGTGACAATCATGGCCAAGCTACCTAATGAATAATTATTTTCACAACATTTGCTGTAGTGATACTCAGATTTTCTTTTCAAGCAAATACACTAATGTCAAGTCTATTTTCTACACAGAATAACTAGTGGCTTAAAGACATTTTAAGTCTTGCCTACAGCTACCAACTTAACATGTGAAAGGCCAAGTCTCAAACAAAACACACACGTATATTCAAATGAGATTCACAATTATTTCATGTTTTCATATGATTTTTGCATGTGTAATTTTCAATAGACATAGTTCATTTTAGAGGAAAATAAACTTTTGCTAAAGTGATTTGAAATTTGGAAAACCAAGACACCACTGCTCTATGCCACTTATGGAATAAAAAGTAAATACCAAAACAGGAAAAAAAGAAAAATAGGAAGAAAGGGACTAATAGATACTGTTACAGAAGAGTGAGGTGAAGGGAGTGGCCTTGCATGGCATTTCCCAATAAAACAAGGAAGTGAATTAAGGTAGAAAGAATAGTGTATATCATGGATTTATCTTAATGAGATGGTGTAGGGCATGTGAGACCTTGTTACCACACAGGCATCAGAAATGATAGGACTGAAGGAGCTCAAACCCTGGGAATCTCAGAACTGAGGTTGGCAGGAGTGGAGCCATTCCCTCCCTGCCTCTACCTGCTCTGGAACACATAACCACAACACCATACGGAGGACTGTGGGTACTGCATCACTTAGCATATATACCTGGAATTCTTCTCCAGCAAATGATGTATCCAGATAGCCCCGAGCCTTTAGCCACTGAGTTTCCCTTCCTGGGTATTCCTTCCTGCAAAAAGTACTTAATTCCTATGTCACCTCCCCAATAACGTGTATGTATTCATATCCACTATGAAATAAACTAGTATTAACAAACAAGGATTATCTCACAGAGTTGCTTGGCTGCAGGGAAGTACTTAATCTTTTAAAAGAGTCTTGCCTAAAACTCCCAAGGAGGGCCTTCTCTCTTCCAGCCCCTCTAGTATACTCTGCCCTTGCTCCTGTTCAGACTGGGTTCCTCACCTCCCTTCCCCTCTCCACCTAGCTCCAGAACCACAGCATTTGTCCCAGGTCCTGCTGTTTCCCCTTCCAGTCCATCCCAGGAGAACACAGATTGTAAACACCCCTCCCCACCACCACACCCCCCATTCAAATTTCCTTCTGCCTCTGGAGGGAGTGTGGTATGCCAGCTGTGCTCCAAAAAGTGGTGGAATCTATGTTATTGAAGATTAGAAGAATGCGAGCAGCACAAGTGTTTTTAAAAATCAGCCAATTTATTTGGGTCTGACTTGTCTCAACCAAAAGAGCTTACACTAGTTTGTAAGCCAAGAAAATGAATAAATGATATAGTATTCTGGGAAGAAATAAGATGGTCCTCAGGTGAAGATTGATTTGGATGAAATGAAAGATGAATATGGGAGCCACAGTTATGGAGTCAGTGGCCCAGAAATAATTACCAATAATCCCTCCAGGGATGCTGTGGCGTGAACGTTCCAATGACACTCTGCAACACTGAATGTGCTCACCTCATTTGAATCAGTTTCTTCACCTTTTTCCTACAGTTTTTCTTTTTTTTTAAATTTCATAAATCAATTGTGTAAGGGCACACTTGCTCTGTGGTGTGTGTGTGTGTGTGTGTGTGTGTGTGTGTGTGTGTGTGTGTGTCAGACAACAACTTGTGAGACTTGTTTCTCTCCTCCATGTGCATTTCCAACATTGAACACAGCCCCACTATGCTCAGTAGAAAGTGCCTTTGCTTACCAACTGATGTCACTGGCCCAGTCCCTTAATCTTACTGTCCCTTCAACCTGCAAATAAGATCTCCTTTTCTGAATACTGAATTATAATTTCTCTACTATTCAAGATACCATTTGGAAATAAACTTATTCCAGGAAGTATTCCCAAACCACAAATAGGCCAGACAGTGTCCACTACACACTAGAAGAAATTGCGTGGGCAATTTATACTCGCGTGCTACTTCTATGAGTTAAAGAATACCATAGGATCCATCTCTAGTCTCTAGTCTGGTTTGCTTTCTGACCGTTTTGCCACCTCAGCCTCCATGACTCTTTGAGACCACACAACCTCCTGTGTTGCTTAGGTTTTCCCAGTTTTCCTTAAGCAGTCATCCCCAGCCCTTCTTGCTTACTGTTTACCTCTGTGTCCATAAGGGGAAAAATATCAAGCAAAGTGAATATAAATACACACAAGAAGCTGTTGAAAAAGAAAAGACTAAGGCCAGGGAGCCCTTTTCTCTAATTCCTTCAAAAGAGTTTATCACCCTAGCTGAGTAAAAGAGACTTCTTCGTAGTTGAAAGAGAACATAAGCTTTATATATTCACAGAGCAGGGGTCTAAGAGGGATTTGCTTTGTTAATACAACCTGTGACATTTCTTCTTTAGGGTCTTGCTTCCCTCACTTATAGTAGTAACAATAAAACGAGACAAGGTTGTTTCATCTATGCTTTTTTAATTTATTAATTATTTTGAAGAAAATGAAATAACATATATAATGTATATATTAAACATAAAATATAAAAGAATAATTGTTTTTCCTTATGAGGTGTGCCATAGATTAAAATAAAATAAAATAAAATAAAATAAAATGTTAGAGTATTTCAAAATAGCACGTTGGTTGTAAATAAATGATGAATACGATTGAGATAATAAAAGGGAAGTATTAGTTGACCATGCTGTACAAAATCTCTCAGGAAAGCCAGGCTCTCTTAAGCTGGTGAACTCTGAGTGGCAGGGAAAGGGCAATGGATGAGAGGTAAGTATCCTCTATTAGTTTATTCATTCATTCCTCATTCCCAAGCCATGCATACTTCTACAGTGCCTGTAGTCCACAAGGAGAAGACAATTCAGCTCTGCCGAACTCAGTCAACTGACTTGGCAAATTAACCTATACTATCAATTTCCTTTGGAAAAAAAACTGATGACTATTCTGAGCAGAAAGAAAATCATAGCCAGTAGGCCATGCTCCAGGAAGCCTACACACCACTCTCATTGGTTCACTTGCCAGCCTGCCAAGAATTAGTTGTGTTTATTCTCAAACTGGTGTTGCCAAGTGACTTATTGTAACCATGCAATATAATTAAACAGTACTTACATAATTCAGTGAAATAGAATGTAAAATGAACTAGTTGGGGGTTTTGTTTTTTGTTTGTTTGTTTGAAATAAGTTGAAAAGTATTTTGGAAAAAGTCAAGAAAATAAATTGCTAAAAAAATTTCTATTAACTGGACATACATTGGAACATCACTGCCTACAATTCCACATTCAGATTGGTGCATCAATGGTTTATGTTCACTCCATGTAGAAAATAGAAACAAGAGGTGCCCTATAACGAAGAAAGACTGCATGGGTCATCAATATCCAAATTAATGATCATTGACCTAAATCAAAGAGCTGGTGAATAAGTGCATTTTAGTGTGCTAAGTTAATGTAAACAATTAAGTATTGGTTCTTTAATTAGCACTCCTATTAGGTTCTAGCTGTTTTATGCTTCTCCTCATAGGATAAGAAGGCTTCTGGTAAAGAACTGTAGTATGTTATGATGCAGACATTAGAAATCTATGGTAGAAGGATATGGTACCTCTTAAAGAGTAGGAATTCTGAAGTAAAAAGGCAAGAGAAGGAGCCAGGGAAAGCCAAGTATTTACTTCAAGCAAACCATGGACAAAAAGTGAGACAAGGTTATGCAGAAGAACTGTGGGTAGCCTGGACTATGGTGGCATCAACAAAATTGGAGATGTATGATGGGCATTAGACACATACACTACAATCCAATAGGATACAACTGTAGTCCAAATATAGGGCCAGCAGATCGAGATGGAGTATATATGTTTCCAACTTTCTTGTTTAAGAAATGAGATGTGTGGTGCTGTTTATAGAAACAACTCTTCTGAAAAATCAGAAGGCAAGGAGAAGAAAATAACTTACTTAGACATGCTGTGCTTGTGACCCAATACCTGTCAGCAACTGTGCATCGTGCATATTGAGTTCAGGAAAGAAGAAAAACAAGCCAGGAGATAGCCCAGTCACCTGGGATGATGGCGTACTCTGGGATGATGGCTCTAGGAAGAGGGAAACAGACAGATCTCTGGAGCCCGCTGGCCAGCCAGCCTAGCCAAGTGGGTAAGCTTCAGGCTATTGAGAAACTGGCTCTGAAAACAAGGTGGACATCTCCTAAGGAACAACACCTCGGGTTGTCCTCTGACCTACACACGCATCTGTATAGATGCACACGCAAATGCACATGCATACACCAACAAGTGCAAGAAAGAACGGAAGAGGAAGAGGAGGAGGAAGCAGCAGCAGATATATATAGCAGTTGAAACCATAAAATGAAGAGTAGAACTAAGGAGGTTGATAAAACATAAAGAGAAAAAAGGACAGTTACCTAGGAGGAGACAGGAAATGTTAGGAAAGGAAACCGAGATAAGAACAACAGAACACTGAAAGAATGTAGAGTCGGGCGGTGTGACACAAGCCTTTAATCCCAGCACTTGGGAGGCAGAGGCAGGTGGATTTCTGAATTCAAGGCCAGCCTGGTCTACAGAGTGAGTTCCAGGACAGCCGGGACTGCACAGAGGAAACCCTGTCTCAAAAAACAAAAAAGAAAGAAAGAAAGAAAGAAACAAACAAACAAACAAAGAAAAAAATGAATGAATGAATGAATGAATGAAGAGGAAGAGGATATTCTAAACGTTCCTTGCTGATGAATGAAAACCACCCAGTAGCTCCCACAGGACATAGTTTGTGTATAGGTATCTCCAGTTGAGGTTGCAGTTTGGGGAGTGTGTAGCAAAATCTAAACCACCTACATTGTGATGAGGACTGAGGGAGGGGTGCTCGAGAGAAGTGGGTAGTGCCATTGTTTTCCTGTTTGGCGAATCATTTGCAAAGTGGAGTGGAGAATGGGAGAGCCTAAAACAGGTGAGAGGAGCAGATCTGAGTCCCTCTCGGTCCAAGGTAGAGGGGGATGAGGTGTATACCAGAAGATGCACAAAGCGCTACTGTGAATACAATAGAGATCACTCCACATAAAGGAAGCTAGCTGGACAAGACGCAATCAGCACATGGGAAATAGTAAAGGAGATAGTTAACAGTTTCTCAAAGCTTCCACGCAGGTGTATCACCGTAATTCGATATCAGAAATATGGCAATCAAATTTATGTAAGACCTAGAGAGAAGGAGGAGATTCAAGGTCACTCCTTTACCAATGGAGTCATCACTGCCTTTTTTAATGCATTATTTTTCTAGCAGAAGGGAAAAGGAGGAGTTGGAGCCTAAATTCTAACATTTCACTTAAAACAAGATTTGGCTGGGAGTGGGACTTACACACGAACATCGTCTCTCCTGTCTATTGACATTGGGAAAGGACCATGGACTTAGGGGACATGGTTGAGGCAGAGGTCCCCACTACCAACAGAGATGGTAAAGACAAACAGATGCTTGGGGTGAACAACTGAATTCAAAACCTGTTTGACTGTGAGAAGTAAGGGATTATCTGTAAAATCTTAATAAGTTGCTTTACTTTGGTTTTGTTTTTAGCTTTTTGTGGGTTGTTTGGTTTTTTGTTTGTTTTTAGAAGCAAGTTTTCTCTGTTTTACAGCCATGGCTGTCCTAGAGAGTAGACCAGGCTCACTTTGAACTCACAGAGATCTGACTGACTTTGTTTCCTTAAGCTAGCATTAAAATCTATATCACCACACCCAACAGTTTAAAACTCTTTACTGGGAGTTTTTGCTATGCCAAACAGTCCAAGAAAAGTCAACAATATCCCTTTCTTCTTTTCAATAACGTTGCATCCTAAATATTTTTATTCCCATTTTATAGACAATAAAACTAGAGTTTTGAGAATTAAGCCAATTCTTAACTTCAAAAAGATTTCAAATCACATGCCAGTTTCAAAAGTCAGTATCAGTCTTTATTTCCCAAACATAGAGTGGTTTTCACCTTCAGTCCTTGGCTTGTGTGAGGTTTATATACATGGAGATTATACACATGGGAAGAAAGTTAGATATAGAGAAGACATGAGGAGTTCAGGTTTTTTTTGTTTTTGTTTTTATTTGTTTTTGTTTTTGTTTTTTTTTTATAACCTGGAGAGTAACTGTGAGAATGTTTAATAGAATTGTGTATATATGGGGAAACTTTGGGAGAAATGTTTTTTGGGGGGAGGTAAAGATTTATGAAGTATTAGCATTTAAATAGTGGTTAAAGTCCTAGGAATGATGAGATGTTGCAGGGAGCCTGCAACAGGAGGAGAGAATCACATGCTGAGCTGAGAAACCCCAGCATGAAAAAGGAGGTCAGAGAAAAGTGTCAGCTAGGGAGAAAGGGAAGATACAAGATAGAGGGAAGTGACTGAAGATGATGTTACACCCCAAAAGGACAGCGTTCCAAGAGCAGGGTGTGATAAAGCCACATCAGCTGCTGTGGAGTGGCCAAAGGAGATAAAGACTAAAAAACCACGCAAGAGATTAAGAATAACTGTGTGAGAAAACGTCGATTACAGCGCCCAGGATGGTCTAGTCCAGCTCTAGCATTCTGTTCTGTATGGAAAATTCCAGACCTTTAGGACTATTGCTACATGCACAAGGATGTCAGTTTCATACGTAAAAAAAAAAAAAAAAAAATTGCATGCAACATTGGTATGACAACAGCCATATCACAGAAGTCAGGAAGGCAATCTCTGTATCCAGGCATCCTGTGTTAGATCTTAGGTTTACTGTCTCCTGGACTTGTAAGCATGGGCAAGTAGCTTAATATCCTTGTATCTTGGTTTCCTAATCTGAAAACTGGGAGCAGTAAAAATAGTGTGGTATTGAGGACTAAGTGAGTCTTACTCTAGTTAACAGAATAAATAAGGTGAAGTGTTCCTAACAGTTCTTAGCAATTCCTAAGAGCAGGTGAGGGTTTGTTACATGGATACTGCTCAATGCATTAAAAACTAAGATTGATTAAATAAAAAGATTGTAGCTACTCCATACCTGCTAAAGGCATTCAAATGTAGTTAAATATTTTTACAGCATAGAAAGAGAGTGATAGATTAAATTAGAAAAAATCACAAACCATATGAATAGAATGATCCCACAGGTGAGTGAAAAACATGTCCCAGGTTTTGGATATATACAAAATTATTAGAAAACAATATGCATCAATATTGTACCTAAATAGTTGGTTTATAGATTTATTTTGATTTTAATAATTACAAATTACACACACACACACACACACACACACATACACACCACCACCACCACCACACCACACCAAAAAAAACCACATTATTTTTATGATGTAGAAAAAATATAAATTACCAACAAGGTCTAGACATGGACTAGTAAGCTACTACAGACTGAATGCCTAAGTGCTGATACACACCATTGGAGAAACTCACACAGAGAGCATTTGCTGTCTTCTGGATGCTTCCAACCCAGCAAGGTTGCGGCTGTTAACCATTAAGATGCTGAAGTGTGGCTCTTCACACTGGATGGTTTCTGTGGGGTTGGGAAGGACTGTTTTCCTTAAGGAGCTGGCCACTGGGTACATAGGCACCATAAATCACCCTTCGTGCTCTTTAGTTTGTTTGGTTTTGTTGTTTTTGTGTGTGTGTGTTTTGTGTTTGTTTATTTGTTTGTTTTGAGGGAGGGTAGGGTGCGAGGGGGGAGATGAACTTGGGAGGAATGGGAAACAAGTATAATCCAGGGGTATGGTATGAAATTCCCAAATAATGAAGAAAAATATTATGTTGGGGAAGAAAAATATCTTCAAAACTATTAAAATTTCTGTTGTACCACGGATCAACAGACTAGCCCAGCACAGGAGGTTAGAGGATAAATAATAAATAAATAAATAAATAAATAAATAGATAGATAGATAGATAGATAGATAGATAAATAAATAAATAAATAAATAAATAAATAAATAAATAAATAAATAAATAAATACCATTCTGGGAAAAGAAGAATCCTGGCAGAGCCTTCTGGATTTTGCTGCTGGCTCAAGGAAGCACCCAGAACCAGCTGCCTTGGGAATTGCCTGAGGATCACAAAGAAGGTGAACTCAGATGCCACAGTCTGAAGGAGGACCAGAACGAAGGCCATGCAGTCTAGAGATGGCCTCTTCCCACACATGGTTTATACATACTTGGTCTTGTGCCTAACCTAAAATCTCTTGGTTGAATTTTCTTCTTTGTATAGATTATAAACTCTAATCCATGAGTGGACCTCACTCATCTGGTAATACTTCCTATGTGCTAATCTTCTCCAAAGATCAATAAAATCTACTCGAATGATGAATGGCTTCAGAAATGCAAATCCACCACAATGAAAAAAAATCATTTTAACTGACAGCAAATGATGGTAAAGGCCAATTTATAGATGGAATTTAATTTTGAATTTATGATTTCTGTTTATACAAAAATGCTAAAAAGTACTTGGGAATAAAATCCCAAAGAATTATGCCATTGTTGTAATTTTGGATCTTTGCCAACTTTAATAATTATGTAAAATGACCCATTACACACAGTTAACAATTCCACATCATAGATTGGAAGTGGAATTAACCATAATCTATTCTGTTTTATTGTTTTTAAAGGCCTTAAAATAAAAACACAACTTTAAGGAGATAGAGAGTATAGGGTGCATATATATCAAAATAAAAATAATAGTGATTTAAAAGGACAGTAACCTTCCATATCATTTCCTTCAGGCTTTAAGTCCATTCCATCCAGTTTGTCTCAGCAGTTTAGCCTCTGATAACAAGTCTCTTCAGGCTACCAGGCCATTCTTGATATGTAAGGTCTCACAAATACAGAAATTCACTCAAGTTATTTAAATCAACCTGCCTAGCACTTTGCAAAGTTCAAACACAGACAGGACACAAAAGAGGGAATGACAGCTACTTTAGCTGTGTGCCAGGACTCCACAGCTCCCCACCCCCCACCCAGACTTCCCTGTCCTCTTTCTGCCTCTCTCCCACCCCTCCTCCCCATCCTAGTCTATAGACAAACAAGCTCTCCAATCTACTTCTTATCAAGATGGAAACAAGGCCAGACCTGCTCTTCTAGATAAAATGCTTTGGCTTCTAACTGCCTGGTTGCTTATCTTTCATCTTGCAGTGTTAACCATAACCCCTTTCCTGACCTGCTCTACTTCTTGTTTTTAGATGAGCAGCAAGGACTGGTGTGGGGGTGGGGTGGAGGGGCATGCTTAAATGGACAAGTTCACTCTCCCAAGTTGCTTGCTTGATCTTGGTTCCTATTTGAGTCTATTCAAACCTCTTCATGTTTAAGATGCCATTCTGAAATTACCAGAAACCCCACAGCATGCCCATGTGATTTGCTGTGTTTCTCATTCTCTCTTTCTGACTTTTACTCTTCCACATTATCAAATTGTTTATATCCTTAAGTACTGAACTTCTCATGTTGATGCTCCATCTCAGGGACAGAGGAGGAGTTTCCTGAGGAATAGTTAATCCTATAGAGTTACCTTCTCTGTCTCTTGTCTGTCTAGATCAAACTGCACTGAATGGTTTTCTCATCCTAGCTGTGTGTCTTACCTAAGTTCTCATATTTTCGTACAAAGCACTGCACTTCCTGCCCTTTCTTGAGCAGACACTGGGAATGACATGCGGGGCTGGGCAGTCAGACCATATCACTGACACATGCGGGTTGTCTTGCTGTGTAAGGTTAACTGTGTCATGGTCCTCACTCTGCCCTCATTCTTCCTATGTGAAGCAGAAAATGAAACTGGCCTCCTTTTGTTCTGGAGAATCCTGGGAAGCTAATTGGCCTGTATTTTGAAATGACAATGAAGGTGAACTGTGTAATAGTGCACGGGACCCTGGTGTTGTAAACACTGTGTTCTGATTTATGATACCTTTACCCCATACAAATTTATGTACCTTAACCTGCACAGCCTTGACGATGTGGGAGTCATTCCAAAAGAACTGGAGCTCCTTGGAAGGGAATATTCTATCATGAGGTGTTTGCTTGGTTTTGATGTTTTACCCTTTTGTATTGAAAACAGCACTGATGCCACAGAAGGATCCCTTATGGGGTCCTTTCTCTGAGTCAAGCCAATTTTTTTTCTGTTTTCTTAGCTCACAAAGCACTGTACCTTAGAATCTTACTGTTTTCATTTTCTCCTTTGCATATTAGGAATCTGATTGACCTTCTGACACTATCTGTGTGGTGGTGCCAGCATTGGCTTTATTGATGAAAGAGTGTTACTGAACCCAGTATGGAAATGTACAGTATATGTTGGTGTGTGTTGTCTGCTTTATTTAATCCTGATGGGAATAAAAGACCAATGCCTGCATTAAAGAAATGGCAATTTTCCAGAACAACGAAGTGAGATATCTGCAGTTATCTCTGGCGGTTCCCATAAAAAGAGTTATTCCAAGTCTAGAGCAGAACATTCTGGAAAATTGAAAGGCAAAGATATATTTCATAGTATAGATCCCCTTATGTCCATAGGGATGGTTCTGAGGATTCTTTAATGTTTATTACCAAGTGGTGAACCATTAACATTAAGAAGTGTGTTACCTTTCTTACTTTTTCTACAAAAAAGCAAGCAATGTATATGTGCAAGTATGACTGTGGTGGGAAGAGGGAGGGAGGAAGGGAGAGATGAGAGAGAGAGAGAGAAGAGAGAGAGAGAGAGAGAGAGAGAGAGAGAGAGAGAGAGAGAGAGAGAGAGAGTTGCAGAAGACAGAATCTTCAGCTTTCCACCTGCTAGCAAGTGTTCTCTCAATGAGCTGAGCCACAGGGCCATATTTGAATTGAATTTTCTATGATTCTAACTTGCACTAGAAATTCGAAGGGAGAACTGAACTTGTTGCACTTTGAAAAGGGTGGGAAGGGATTCTTTGTCAAACTGCTACTTCAGAAATTCTTCCACCTTTGCCTATGGTCAAGAGATGTCCTCTTTCTTATTGGCCAACTTTTCACTACACATTTTCCCCCTATAATAGTTCCTTAAAGGAGAATAAGAATAATGATAGGTTTAAATTAAATTATTCACTGCCAAATGATTTAATAGCATTCCAGTACACAGAAACTCTGAACGTACAACTTAGAGGAGCCTTGAGATCAAATTGTGTGATGATGCATAGGTTTTACAGCCTTACTGACATACATATGATTAAATGTTTCTGAAAATCTCCATTTATGAAGAAAATCATTTTTGTGTTTGAATTTTGGTTTTTTGTTGGTCTGTTTTTGTCTTTGTTTTTTGTTTTGTATGTTTTCCTAAATAGCCTTGGCTGGTACTGTAACTAAGCGGTAGCTTACCTGCTTATCTCATAGGAGGCTGGAAGTGAGTGTGAAAAATCAGTTTGACTGGAACTCATTATTAGAAGAAATGAAAACTGAAGTGGGAAACTTTAGGCCAGACTGTGACTTAAAAAATAACTTTGGTGGGGGAAGAAAAATCTAAGACATGGATTGGAGCCATCTGGAAGTGGATTCTCAGTTAGACTTATAATCAGCTGCTTGGTCAAAATAAACAGGCATGTGAGCATGCTAACCATGGTAATGGGTCACAGGAGCAGGCATGATAGATAACTTAGTACCTGGAGGAAAAAGAACGCACCTATTATGTGGTTATTACGAATCCAGAGAAGGGCAGAGTTCAATCTAGAAAGTTGTTCTTCAGCCTGAGCAGCAGAGAAGAACATCAGGAAGACTGATGGTTTAAATGTCACCAAGTACACTCAAAAGTCAGACAGAGCTTGAAGGAAGGCAGGGTGGTTTGAATAGGTATGGCCCCCATAGAATGTGTGTGAATGCTTGGCCACTATTAGGAGGTGTGGTCTTGTTGGAGTGGGCGTGGCCTTATTGGAGGAAGTATGTTACTGTGGGGTCAGATTTGAGGTCTCCTATGTACTCAAGCTATGCCTAGTGTAGCAGTCTCCTCCTGCTCAAGATAAAAATGTAGAACTTAGAAAATACCTGAAAAGGAAAACTAACTTTATGTGGCAGGTACCATATTAGCGATTGCTTAGGGATAAACACTGGAGTGTGGGGAAAGGAGATATCTTTAAAAGCATTCATGAGTCAACTTTAGAGAGTAACAGATATGTTCATAAATGTAGTGATAGTCCTATGGCTATATCAAAAACTTCAATAGTACACTTTGAATATGTCCAATTTGTCAAGTGTCAATTAGCTGTTGAAAAACACTGAAAATCTCATTAAACCACTAAGTCATAGCAGATGTAAAACTAATAAAAATTTAAACAGGGAGAGAAGTGAAGCTGGCAAGAAGAGGCAAAAAAGAAGCAAGAATGAAGCAGTGTTTACAGGTGGGGGTCGTTAAAAAGTATTCATGACAAAGACATAGCAAGAAGAGGACAAAAAGAATTCCAATATGCATGAGGTGAAGAAAAAAAAGCAAAAGGAGTTAGAGACTTGGTGCGGTGACTTTAAAGCACTTGTTTAGAAAGCTGTGAAATGAACACTGGATAAATGAGGCCGTTAGCTAGAGGGGACGGTGAAGTGAGCTAAAGGTCTGATGATGAAGTTTGAAGGCAGAAAAAAAAAAAAAAACCCAAGTAAACGGAATGAAGAAGAAAAAAAGCAAAGATTCTAGAGATGACGGTAAAACGTGTGGGAACAAGATTCTTGAGGAATTTGGAAGGGATGAGAGGGAAGGCACAGGGGCCAGCCTGTGCCTCACAAAGGAGAAATCCCTAATTATTAACCCCTGAGCTGCCTGAGGAAGAGTAAACCATAGAGCATGAATGTTGATTGTTTAAAACTCTGAGAAAAATTATATCATTTCTGCCAGCGGAACTCTTGAAAATCCAAGTAAGCAGACACTCCCAGACTCCTTAAGTTCTTTTCTGTTCTTTCCTTGGCATTGTGGCATGAATGACGTCTCGCTGCGTCCTTTCACAAGGTCTCTGGGGGGCAACTGATTCCTGGCCAAGGAAACAAAGCAAATTTGTTCCATTATCCATTGGATTGAATGGAAATTGGCTATAAAATATAGTGCAACTGCCAGAGGAGATGCTAGAGAACCAAAGAGGGATCATCAGAAATTGAGCCTGCTCCATGGACATTTACATGGTATCAAAAACCCTACCGTCTACCATGTTAAATTTCAAATATCACTGTTGTCCGCTCAGAGCGACATGCTTTATAAGGAACCTGATTTTTCATTTTATCTATATGCCATACACTAGAAGGTTGGTTCGTGAATACATATGTGAACACTTTGGATGGGGAGTGGGGGTGATACTGAGAAGTCATATGAGTCAACATCTCTAACCCCAAACGGTGACTCTTCCATGCTGTGATCCACTGACCACAGCCCATCGGTCTTTGTCCCAAGCTCAAGTTTGTAATAATACTTCCGTTTCGTTTATCTCAGCTGCTTTCTGCATCAGGAAGATTAGCCCAGACAGATGTTTCAGGAGGAAGAGAGAGCAGGGATAAGCTGTGGGTTTCTGAGTACACGGAGATGGCAGAAATCTCCATGGAGATAAAGACAAGTGTATCTAGAAGACTGGAAGGCATTACTAAAGCTCACAAAGTAGGGAAAATCATGAGACCTGGTGCCACATCCAACCCACTTGTCTCTTTTCTTATTGGGCTATTTGTCCTGTTGCTTTGTTTTTCAGGTAGTCAGTGCTTGTTCAAAGAATTGATTAATGATGGAGTTAAAGATGCCATAGAAGAGAGGTGAACAGTTTAGAGTAGTCATAGATAGTGTATTAATGTCATATACTAGATAGTCTTTATAAAAAAAAAAGTCATGTATATATATATACATGTGCCTGAATTTATATATATACACTACTTGTATGCCAGTGCCTACAGAAGCCAGAAGAGGAATCAGATCCCCTAGAACTGAAACGTCAGTTACAGGTGGTTGTGGGGAGTCAGAAATGAATGCTGGTAACTGAACCTGAGCCTCTGCAAGAGCTAGTGTTCCTGACCATTGAGCCATCTCTACAGCCCCATAATAAGCATTCTTAACAACAAAGCATATACCCAAGGTATATTGATTCTGTTAGTTGCACACCATGGATGTCCAGTTCATGCCTGTTAATGTTTCGGTGGGTTATATCATCGTACTCTTTATTAATAAAATGACAGACTAGCTGAAGCTAAGATAACAAATTGTTGGGGAAGGATGAAGTCAAAATGCTAACATCTGGCCCTCCTCCTTATCAGAACGCTCCCTTCTCTTTTGATTTATAGTGGGACTTGATACCATCATTTTGCCCACTTGCAAGGGAAATTTTACAGTGGGAGATCTGTAATGCAGATATATTCTCTGTCCCTAGAAGACAAATACTCAAGGAGAAATCCTCAATGGATCCTTCCCTGTTTCATGTCTCATAAGGCCACACAGTTGGACTCATGTTCTCTATGGGCACATAATTTAAATTTCTTTTATCTTTTCTTTATTAGATATTTGCTTTATTAACATTTCAAATGTTATCCTCTTTCCTCGTTTCCCCTCCGAAAACCCCCATCCCATCCCCCAGCTCCCCCTGCTCACTAACCCACCCTTAAATTTCTGAGTATAGATCCTTATCCAAAAATTAGACAAAGTAACTCAAATATTTCCTAACATCCAAGGGAACATAGTTTTAAAATAAATAATACTTTAAATGCAAAATGCATAGTACCTTGAACTAGCTTCAGTTATAGTAAACCTACCAATGAATTATAGCATTTTGACATGATGAAGCTGAACTTCTAGGTCCAGCCTATACATTTTAAACATTCTCTGTTGAGCTGTTAAAAGCTCCAGAATGTATGGGTTCCATATATTGTCCACTTATCAAGGCAAAATGAGATGCTTATGACAAATTCTCAGAACAAATGCACAAATCCAATAAGATCCTGTCTGGAAATTCAAATGTGTTGCCTTTTAATGATCTTACTAATTCTGTCTTTGACGGAAAGCACAGTGGCCTTGAGTCTTTGCACTACCATCAAGCATTAGCGCAAGTGCAAGGTGGAATGGGGCTGTCAGTGATCAGGATACATCTGCTAAAGATAGCACACCCCTTGCCCATCTGATCCTCCCGGTGCCAGTGAGCTGCATGCTCAGTCCTATGACTTCAGAGCTATAAAGGGGCTGGCATGGGCATCCTCCCACTTTTATCATGGCTGGAATGAGCTGATCACCAAATCCTGCCCTTTGGTTTGTCTCTAAGCACTGCTAAATTTTCTATAACTTTAGAAAAATTTGCCAACAAAATATGTTCTTTTTATTTCTTTGGATAGGAGGTAAATGGGCAGAATATCAAAATATCAGAATAGCCAATATTTTCTTTGAGTCCAGTGAAGTCCAAGTTTACCCCATGAGTCAAAACTTAACAAAAGCCATCCTAAAGCTGGCTGCAAAGTTAAGACTAAGTTAGCAAAGTTAATTTGGCACTTGCTTAATGATACACATTATTGTACTACATGGTAATTAGGCGTAAGTGGCAAGCAATTAATATATGTGGCTGAAATTAGAAGTTTTATATAGTCAAACCAATTTGAATTGATCTTTTTCTTCTTGCTTCATTAATTTTCCATTTTCTATAAACAGCACCGATGTTGACAGCTTCTCTGACACGTCGCATTAAGAATCTCAGTAGGAAATTATTGTACTTTTTAAAAGATGGCTTGATATTTGAAGAGACATGCCTTCCCTGATTTGAACATTATACAATCTATATATGTATCAAAGCATCATTTGCTATCACATAAGTATGTGCATTTTTTATGTGCCAATTAAAAATAAATGTAAAATGTACTCAAAATCACTCCTTCAGTATGGGTTTGTGCTGTTTGATAAACCAGTGGTGATGACATAAATATTTATTTCAAAGTTTTAAAGGGCTGTTGGACAAAGTCATTTGAAGCTATTTGAATGTTGGGTACATTATTACTGCACTATGACCAGAAACATGGACGTCTGAAGTGAACCCTATAGAAAAGTTTTCTTATGTTCTGACTTCTAGGAAGGCAAGACAAATACAGAAGGGAATGGAGATGTGGGTGGGTATACATTCCCCAATCTCTAACTTCTGGGCTTTCAGAGCCTTCCTCTCTGTTCTAATGCCTTTTCTGTAGTCTCCAGGTTTTAGTAGCACCAGTACCTACTTCCCTTTCAAACCCTAGAGTGCTGCAGAGCAGTATGGTTTCAGGATGTACCACGCTGGTCTGATTTTTTTTTCTGTAAAAGCAGCCTTAACTCTTCTCATACATTCTGAATCTGAAGACAGTGTCTGTTTCTGTCTTGGACCCTGACTTATTTAAAAAGTATGAATTTAGCTAAAACATGGTTAACAAAAGCAATGTTCTCACAGCCGCCCGATACCTGATATTTGCTTGTTTTGCTTGTACTCTACTTTGTCAGTCTGGATATGTGGAATGGGGTAGGCACTGAACTTATGTGTTGAATTAATGAATGGACCCATGGGATTAAGGAATGAATCCATGTGATTATAACACATCCTGAGTTACAGCTTCTAATTCTTTTTTTAAACTTGGAATGCTCGTCTTTATTTTGTTCCTTATATTTTGAAAGTGAAAAGAAATGTTATTGAGTCAATTCCTTTTTTTATGTTTTTAAATATTTGTTGTATGTGTTTACAAGCCTTGAAGTTGCTCTAATGATTTCAATGGTATTAAGGATGTTTTCCAGGGTAACACTTTTTTGGAACAATTCTTGGATTTTTCTGATTCACAGGACTTCCTTCTGTTCCAAGGTTATGTATGCTTTGGTTACTAGTGTGATTTTTAAATTTTCTGAAGCAAGCTGAGAGGCAGGCAGAAAGAGTTACAGTTTAAATGCTCATATCATACGCTGAGAATGGGGAAATGATACTTAATGGTTGCTAGTAAAATAATTAACAAAGATTCTGCTGTTTTAGGTAGTCACCCCAGACCACCTGCCCATATTGTACCAAAACATTTTCTCAGTTGCTGACTCTTTAAATTCACAATTTTGTTAATTCACTCACAGCCTGACATAATTGTTCAAACCAGGACTACAGTTGCTTTTTTGTGCATGAAAATGTTTATCAAATTTAGGTAAACAACTAACTATTGAAGTGCCTAACATAGGATTATTTGACTGGTCATGGGGATAGTGGATTGGATAAGACAGATTGGGGGCAAAAAGGTTGGTTAGGCATCTACTGTGACAGTCAAAGATAAGCTAAGATATATGTGGAGCTTTGTCATGACCTTGCTGGATGGTTAGTTCTTGCTTAGCTGTGGGTGTGGGGGTGCAGCTTTGGAATAAAGGGATATTTTTGCTGTCCTGGCAAATTCATCAGAGTTACGGTGGCACCCCATCCCCTTCATTACTTTTTGTTTCTTTCAAGAACTTTGAGCTACTTACAGTTTAGCAGCAGGGAAGTGAAGTATGCACCTGAGAGCAGTATAACAAGACAGCAAAGCAGCAGAGGAGTTAGGGTGTTACTGGGGCTGACAGAGGGATGAATGGGGCAAGCAACAGGAAAAAGGGACTAAATGGATGGATGCTGAGAGCCTTAAGAACTTCAAAGGCCTCAGTGGGTAAGAACAGATAGAAAGAGAAAGACAAATACTCAAGGTAAAAGAACTACTAGGAAAGGTAGGGCTGTAAGAAATTCAATTTAAGCTGGGGTTGTGGTGGTAGAGAGTGGGAAGTGGAGGGAGAATTCTCACCTTTTCCTTGTAAGCTTTTCTACTCTTCCCTTTAAGTAGCAGGTTGGGAGGTCTTACTTGAGAGTCGAAGAAGCCATTCAACTAACTCCATCTCTTGAAATGCTTGTCCACTATGTTGAAGAATTACATATTTTTCAAGTGTGACCTTATGCCTACACTGAAGACCCACTTAAGTAACAGACAGTAACTACAATTCAATGTGTTTTTATTCTGGAATCCACAAGGAGGCAATTTCTTCAAAGAATAGTGGATAAATAGAAAGCATATCCTCTTTCAATCGCTCTGAAAGTCATAAAGAAAAATTACAATTTCTTGGGTAGATAACTGTGAAAACTTTGTTATTTGAGTTGCAAATGCTGAATTGAGTGCTTTATATGTAAACACAGATTTTTTTTTAATCCATGAGGAAGAGGTAATTCAACAAACTCCTGGCTCCATAAATGAAAAACAATGGTAGATAGATTAACAAAAGAGTATACTTAATTCCCCACATCTTAGCAAATGTTAGACCAGGGATCTAAAACTAGTGACCCAAAGTCATTTTCTGACTTCCAGGCACTTTAAATTTTGGCTTTGAAGTAAAAGGCTGACTTGAATCTTTGCTTGTAAACTCTGGCAGGCTGAACTAGATTGTCATGGAGGCTTCTGTCACTCTTGCATCCCGAGTTCACCTCTCACACCTTGACATTTGTCTATGTGTTAAAAATTAAGTGTTGGATTCATATCCACACTTCCTACTCCACTTACACAGCTCAGGGTTGGAGCTCTCTGTCCTCACTCCCAAAGGAGCACTCGCTTCACAGAAACTGACACCAAGCATTCTGGGTTTTGAATAACGCCAGGAGGATAAGATTCCAGGGCTGTGATCAGCAGCTCCTGTGTCAGATTTGCAGTCCTCCTAAATGTTCCATGGAGTGCAGGACCTATTTTCAGGATGCAATTGGAGAATTTCCAGTGTTAGGACACACTCAAACATACTACTGACAAAAAAGTAACTATTCTGTTTTGACATTAAGCAGATAGTCTAGTTTGAAAGAATAGCCCTACTCACAAGAGAAGACAGTTATTTACATGTTAAATAGTCTTAATATAGTTTTCAATACTTTTTACATTAATTTCTTCAAGGTAAAAGTAACTAGCTCTCCTTGGGACTAGCCCATAACCTTAATGAGTCACCAACTCTCTAGGACACATCCAGATTCCAGATGTCTGATGTTTGTGTATCTGAGGGAGAAAGGACATCATGATAGGTAAATCTAAAAAAGTAAGTCCTAATTTGTGGACAGAATAAATCGAGCTGTTTACCTTGTACTCCAGAGTTCACAATCATGATTCATGTGGTATTTTATGTATATTTATTATTATCCTGCCTTCTTAGACATGAGTTGTGTGCATCAGCTGAATTATAGCTAACTTTTGCTCTAGCACAGTGAAAATTGGGAGGAGCAGGTAGACACCATTCCCACCTACCACCATCCCTTCCTCCATCTTATACTGAAGGATGGATGTGTCCTTTTAGAACCTGTCTCTCAAGTAAATGAATGTGGTATGATGACTCAAATGTTCTAGAAATCTAGAATGATATTTCAAAATTCCATGCCAGGTTGAAAACAAACTAAAGAAAGAAACACACTGATTGGACTATCCTAGGCAAGGAAACAAACATCCCACGATAGAAAGGAGCACACTGATTGGTCAATCCTAGGCAATTGTGAATGAAAGAAGGAGGATGGGGCTTAAAGTTTTCTATTTAAAGATCTAAGAGTGGACAAAAAAGGACCGATTGTGGTTGAAATGGAAGGATAGACTCTGTTCACTTAAATTAATTTATCATTAAAATGATTCTAGGTACTATGATATCATAAATAGCAATGAACCCAAAAGGACCACTGACTGAATCTCTGGATCAGTGGTTCATTGTCTAAGTTCCCCATCATAAATGTGAAGCATTTAAATTTAGAACCACCCCCAGAGTCATCGTTATTGTTTCCTGTGACTTATTTTGTATCACATAAAAGGCAAGATGAACGAAAACTTGAGGTGGAGCAGAGTAGACATATGGGGATGAGATAGGTCTCTTTTCAGAACTGATTTCTGTTTGAGACACAACATGCTTAAAGCATAGGGTGGAGAATAGAATGTGGTGAGAATTTGGGCTGTGCTCCAAAAACTAGACGGTCTTTATTGTTGAGACCCAACAAAATGGTCACAGTGTTTCAGAGTATGTTAAGGTATCTGATGATTTACCCATCCCCACTGTTTATTTTTTCTTTTTCTAAGCAATTTCTATCCTCTGTAGCATAGGATTTAGCCTTCAGTATTTAGACCCACATAAAGGCAGTTTCTCTCTTGCATTATATTAGTTCTCTAAAACAACATTTACTGAGTTTGACCCACTATACCAACTTAGTGAAATGTTTCTCTGAACTTGTTTCTGATTCCCCCAGTATGACATCTACAGACTAGCCAGCAGCTGTCTTTGGAAAAAATGGTAAGCCAAGTTAGCCATAGTTTAAAAATATCTGATGGATCTTAAGATCATGAGTATTTTCCTGGAAAATATATAGGTATTAGATGAACAAATTTGTTATGGTTCAAAGGGCTTTTTTTAGGTCTTCACTCAAAAGCAAAAAAGTATGAATGTATTGGCAAAATTATAAATTAATACCACATAAATGGGGAATCACTGAGATAATGCTTACATACGGCTTCAATGGGGAGTAGAAAGGTTAATTAGATTTGTTAATAAAGAGAGAGATGTAAGATTGGGCTATCCAACACAATTCATTAACAATAACTATTTTATTTACACACACACACACACACACACATCTTTCTAATATTTTGAATTGTAACCAACATGCTAGTGTCTTGCCCAGCCTGCATACACCAGTGTCTCCCTGAGACCTTCCAGGACACATACAGTTATGGTAGAATGGCATACAAATGACAGAGAGGAGTGGCTGATACTCCTTCTCTGATGGAATGGGAATAGTTAAAAAGTCCAGCCCTGATATTTCTTTGCAAGCAGACTGAGCTGGTCTCATGAAGATGACAGTCGGTCTGCTCATAGGGTAGGGATGTACAACAAAGAAACCAAGTTTTGTGCCTTTTAATATCATATGTGTGAGTACAAACACATCAGACAAAGGGCAGTTTCAGGGGTTTCTCCACAAAATGCATCCACCATAAGTTGATGTGACTTTTACACAACCAGAGTGGTATGATGCTGACCTAAACCAGCTTTTATAAAAGTTTGAGTGATGGCAAAATGTACATGTTGGGTGGAGCACAGAAGTAAACAGAAAACATGTAACATGTCCAGACATGCTATATCTATAAACAAACTGCAAACAGAATGATGGCAGGTGTACTGGAAAGGACACAAGCAAACTGAATAGTTTAACATTCTTATTTTGAGAATGTTTTAAAAGAGAAGGCAAGCACGTTGAGTCTTCAAGAGTTGTAAGTCTTTTTTTAAGATCTCTAGATAGTTCCCAGATTCTGCCCATACCAGAATTCCTCATCTTCAGGATAGAGTGTGGGGCTGGGCTGTGTACATCTCAAAGCCTCCTTTCTGGGTTTTCTTCTTCATGTGATGTTGTGACTTACTTACATGATTTCTAATTAACTGTGGCTCCTAGTTCTCCCAGCATTACAAAGTACTTGCTTGCAAAAATCATCCACACGTGAAAATTTGTATGAAAGGCCTACTTCAAGATATTTTGTGAACATTTTCTTAGAACTATAAATATTCTTTATATTCAGAAATATTTTTGATGTTTTTCTTTTTCACCGGGTATATTAAAGTTGGCTCATGTCTTCATCTTTTATTCCTAGCTGCTGGATTTATAATAATTACCGATAGCATCTTGTTGAAAATTTGACCAATTTGCTGCCGACTGGTTTCTACAGAGTAACAAATTCTATCTCTCTCTCTGTTTTAGTACTATGATGTTTCCACTGATCTATTTGGTGATTCCGTATTTATTACCCTAATTATGATCTAATGATCACAGAGCTGTGGGAAAAAATTCACATTACTTGCTTAAGTAGGACAAGTTGACAGTTTAAGTCAAGATAAAGAACATCCTTTATCTTCTGGGACCTTTTAACTTACCAAAAGAGGTACCTTTCATTCAGCCGAGTTAAATCACCTTTCCAAGAAGAAGCTCTACTGCAACTTTAAGGAGTTGGCTTGGCATGGTCTGAAGATGTTTGGACGCTGTCTTATGTGCTCATTTAGGGACATGTATGCACATCTCCTACTCTTTATAAGTCAAAAGACTACAAAAGAAACCATTGACAGGTCTCTTTACAAGTCAAACGAGATTTAGGAATAACTTACCTATGAGAATACAGCAAGGGTACAGGCTTTTTAGGTCTCAAATAAGGAAATTGTCTTGTCTCTAAGTCCAAACTATTTCCCTGATATCTCTGGAAAAATAATAGTGGTACACCTTGAACTTCCATTTTCTCACTGAGAGAAGTGACTTCAAGGCTTCTTTTGGCATTGGGTGATTATCCCTTTATTAGAGGAAATAAAGGTCATCATTTAAAACTTCCTCTAACTGTGCTGGTCTATTCAATATTATCTGGCCAATTCTGAGAAGTATTATAGAGTAGCAGACCACCAAGGGCTCCCTAAGAGATTAAGAAAAGATGAGTAAGCAAATTAGTCAGCTAAATGAATGACTTGCTTCAGAAGACAGGAGCTCTTTGCCTCCGTCACGATATGCCTCATTAGTTCCATTAGCTGCTCTTCAACACAGCCATTACTCTGCCCACTTGTTTCTAAGCAGTTTCACTATGTCAATGTCGATTTCCCCTGCACCCCCAGCTTACAGCTATTATATCACCTTCCAAGAGCATTGATTTTTAAGTCAAGTGTCACAAATTTCACAGTCATCATTTCCTTGCAAGCCTGAAACTGACTACTGCTGCTTAGTGCTTTCATTATTTCAGAATTAATCACTTGCTCCTATTGGCCGGTCCCAGCAGCCTCCTGCCCTGCTAAACTCAATGTTTAATTGTTATGTGTTTTAATTGACAGATGCTAACATATTACCTCATCCTGTGTTTTAGCAAACATAACTAATTAAGAGGTAGTTAGGAGAGAGACTGAAAACACATTTTCTTATTAAAATGATTAGATGTTTGTAGGCCATCTCTTATATGTCTAAAATTGGAAAGATTACATTGGAGATATGACAGAAATTTATGCAATGATAAATTCCAATCCTTGAAGTCCTGACAGTTTTAGTTTATGAAGTGATGGAGAGGGAGCTAGAACCCATGCTATGAAGTGGACTTAAACTAATTTTACATTTCCTTACATTACCTTAAAATTTCAGGAAAATTCAATAACTCAGCAACTGGTGAAGACTTTTTTCCCCCAAAAGTATCAATAATTGCTAGAACTCTGAACACCTACTTTGAAATTTTTGGAATAAAAGTCTACATCTACAGTTGAAATTTAGGTCTAGTTGTCACTAAAGGAGATTATGTAGCCAAATTCTATAAAGCATATCTTGAAGACTGCTAAGCCACACCACTGCTTCACTATCTTAGCAGGATGTCCACATGCAGATCCTTCTCTCTTCCTCTACAAAAATATAATCAGAATCACTTTTTGCAGAAATTCCTACAACTATTTAACAGTGTTGGGTCTGTTTCAACTAGCAGAAAGAATAACACTTTAAGAGGGGATGGTACACATTTACATTGCATGGTCACACTGACATCATATCATCTATGAACAGTGTGTGTATGTGTTGGCAGAGAAGTGTGTTTATTAGTGACTATGCATGTGGTCTGTATTTATTGTCATGTGAGTGTATGTATATATGCATGTTGTACATGCATCACATGTTTACATGTCTATGGAGACCAGAGATCAATTTCAAGTATGTTCTCTGATTGACATCTTTCCAGTTCATTTTTTTGAGACTTCGTCTCACACTGACTAGTTCATCATTCAGCTTGTCTGACTGGCCAGTTAGCTCTCAGGATCTACCTGTAAGATCATATTTTTATAGGGATATTGGATATGGTGATGTATAACCATTACATTGTTCAAATGTTACGAATTAACTAGTAGGAAGTGGTTTAAAATTAAGTATGATTCTAAAGAAAAAAGAATAAAGATGGAAATAAGGAGGAATTTGAATCCTGACCAGGGAAATTTTATATTTTAAAATTTCTTTTGAGATATGTAGGATATAATGTTTGGTAAGGCAATAGTTTAAAAAAAACCAATAAGCAATACTATTAATCATCCAAAGCACAAAGACAAGTTAAGTTATAACACTGACCAAACTTCACCTGAAGAATATGATACATCTGTCCCCCCTCCACTCTTCCACATGCTTAGAGTCTTCAACTTTTGTACTGAAGTCCATCCTTCTATGTCTGACACTTAACCAACTTTCTGAGAAAGAGTTTTAAGATGAGAGAGCTGTGAGTTAAATACAAATTCCATACCTGCTTTTCCCAGGGCAAGTAATGACCTCACTTCTTCCAGTAAACAAGAATAATTCTAAACCCCAATTTTACTTGTGCCATACAGATTTTATGATACTAAAGGAAGGAGCTAGTGGATTTTGAAGGAAGAGCTTAAACAGATTTACCCAGAGGTTGGGAAATACTACTGTTTGTCCACAGTGGGCACGCTTCTAATTGTCTATATTTTCCAAGTCATCAATTCTGTGTTCACCTATCATATATTTTAGCTCAATCAATCTTGGAGAAATGATGGGAAATGTCACTGAAAACTTAATGGATGAATTCCAATTCAAGACAGATTTAAAGGACTTCCTGTCCAATCGCTGGGCACTCCTAACACTTGATCAGGCTTGTCATAATGTTTCTCTCTACCCACTGCTCTTGGAGATACTATTAGTCATTCTGAAGATCCTGAATTAGGATTCATTTTTCACTGAACAATATTGGTTGTAAATATTATGTTATGATATCTTAAAGACTTCCCATTATTCTCAGTATAGTATCTTGCTGATGTGATAATAGATAGCTACAGGTTGTGTTTGGTTCTGCTGGCTCATAATGACCAGTCCTTCTAGCAGCTTTCTTTAAAGAAATTGCCTGCTTATACACACATTACTTTATAATTTATTCACTATAATAACAGACTACTGGGATACCTGGAATTAGTTTTTCTCAGTCATACCTATCAATGTTATAAATTCCAATAAGTTTGACCTATTGCTTAAGACAAACTTAAATGTAATGTTGAGCTGACATTGTGCTAGTCTATAATTGTTTTTGGCTACAATACTTTATAACTGAAAGGCAGAAAATATGTCTTACTTAGCCTGACTTGGAATTAACCACTTATATATACTTTGTACTATATACATAGAGAGTATAGGAAATGCTAGTGCATATGGAATAATCAACACCTTAGTATTTTTCTCCTGGAATAATTATCTTTAAACATAATTTGAATAAATGTACTCACATGCTTTCAATTTTATCACAAAAGAACACACATGTTATGCATTCATTGATAAGTGGATATTAGTCCAGAAGCTTGGAATACCCAAGATAGAATTCACAGACCACCTGAAGCTCAAGCAGAGGATGGTCATCAAGTGGAGGAGAGGCCCTTAGTCCTGGGAAGGCTGCATGCCCCAGTAATAGGGGAATGCCAGGACAGGGTAGAAGGATGGGTGGGTTGGTGAGCAGGGGGAGAGGGCGATAGGATAGGGTGTTTTTGAAGGGGAAACTAGGAAAGGGGATAACATTTGAAATGTAAATAAAATACCTAATTAAAAATATTTTTAAAAAGAATGTAAAAAAGGAATGCACACAGTGACCAATGTAACGTAACTAGTATTTGTATACTCCACACATAATTCCTCATAACTAATGAATCTTCCAAAAAGGCCAACTTAAAGTCTTGGTTCTCAAATGGGAATCTTGCCTTAGATCATGTTGCATCTATTGCTTAAGATTCTCGTTGTTCTTCCCATGGAGAGATTAGTTACGTCATTGCAATATCCCAAGCACGCAATAGAATTCAAAATACCAAAATGGCAAAACTCTGTCCCTATGTTTCTCCTGAAACCTGGTCAAGCGTATCCATAGAACTCTCTACATTCAATACTTATAGACGTTTACTTTGCTGAATATTTTTCTTTTTCTTAAATAAAATAACCAGCAGTTATCTGTTCATATATTTTAATGTATATATTTATTCCAAAACAATTAAAAAGCTTTCATTTTTCCTAATACCCCATCCATGTCACTACTAATTTATACTCATTTTTATCCTAAATCATTCCTTCTTCTAAATAAATAAGCAGTTAATGGTATTATATTATGTAGGTTAGCCTATTATTTAAGCAGTAAGAGATTAACTTGATTAATGTTGACATAGACTATCTATCAACATGAAGAACAATAACAGCATATAAGGAAACAAATGTAACTCTCCTAGTATAATACCCACTGTGACTGACTATTAAACATTATCTTTCTATACCCTTCCGCCACTCAGTGTATGTGATTAAAAACCTTAAAGAACTGTCCCATTTCGTTTAATTGTGAGTTCTATGTTTTTTTAAAAAATTCATTTAAAGTATCCACTTCCAGAGGCGCAGTGAAAGGAAGGCAGACTGGGAGAACACGTCATTTGCTTCACGCTTGACTGGAATGAACTTTTATTTTCCTAGCATCCGTTTTTCCTGTTTCTAGGAAATAAAAGATATCTGGGCTCCAGCATCACAATCCCCAATAATGCCAGACTTTACTGTGATGACCACACCTCGTTCCTCCACGCTATGGTGACAGTCCTCAGTGGGGCTCTTGTCTTTAGCCTTAGCTACCGGCCTCAACATTCATATACGAAACCTATTTCTCTACAGGGATCTTTATCTAAACACTAACTAGTTTCTATCGCCACACCCAGGGAAATCTTTTATGAACATCCTCTAAGTACCTAAAAGAAGTTTGAAGTCATCTGTCAGTGTTCTTATTGTTGTACGCAGGCTTGCTCTGTTTCTCCTTGGATTCCCATGACCTGCCTGTGAGGCACACTCTCAACCTCTAAATGTGCTTCAGTATTAATCATATACTACAATTTATTCCTGTCCTGATGGAGAAAATATGAACTCTTTCTAGAGACATTGCCTATTTGGTTACAACTTTGTAAATTTACCCTTTTCCTTGTGTGTGTGTATTGGGGGGAGTAGATGATGTGTTCATTGCATGAATATGATCAAATGGTTTTCATTGCCCGTGGTGTTATTAGAGTACCTCAAATGTAGAGGCTGCCCAGAACTACACACATTTCTAAATCTCATACAAGAGCCTACAAATAACATTGAAGTATATTTTGGGCAAGTCTATGACCTAGTGCATAGCTATATAGCTATGATATAACAAACATTAGGATTTCATTGTTAAAAGCTCTCTAATCTACGGCACAATTCACACTTGTACTGTATTTTTCTCAAGATCCGTTGAAACACGGCTGGCATGCACAATGACACTTCATACTGGTAAGTAAAGCACAGAGGATTTTTGCTGGAAATTTCTATCTTACCCTTTTGTGTTATTTTGGTTATGTTTTTCTGTCACAAATAGCATTATAGCATATAGTGCCTGCCTTAATTTCTTTATGGTCTCCTAATCCTTAGTAACAAACACACATCTGTTAGCCAAAGGCATTTTAGCCTCAGAGTAGAGCTTGGAATACAACCACTGTCTAAAGAGCTTACTACGAGGTACCATTGAACTCAGAGAAATGCATGCTAGGTGGGTAACATTGTGTGCTAGTTTGTCTTTGCACAGGAGGAAGTGTCTATATGCTGTATACTCTACAAGGTGAATGCTTAGAATCTTTGCTTAATATTTCAGGTGGAAATAAATTTCACATGAGGTGAATGCAAGCATTCAAATGAATAAACAAGTCAAGCTGTCTGTGGAATTGGGAAACAGGATGTCAAAGTGGAGTAATTTCAAATGACATAAAGTCTCTGGATAAGCAAGTAGGAAGTTCCCTTTTCGGTTCATACCACATCTGGGGTGGGAAATGACACCTTGCTGTGGTCTGTATTTAGTGTCTACATAAGCTTAAGACCTTCTTATCTGTGGTCCCACAGTGTGAAATCCTTTGAAACTTGCATTGCCCAAGAGAGGGCTGGAGAACAGTAGATAGTAACGGCGGGAAAAGCCATGTTAAGTGGTAGTCTGCCTAGGGCACTTCAGGATAACACATAAATTGTATGGTCTGGCTCATAGTTCTGAATTGAAAACCAACCTCAAATTATGTGTGCAAGAAATAGTTTATTTCTTTAAAAATAAGGATCTGATGGCTCAGACATTAAGAGTCCCTGTAGCCAAATAAAATTCAGAACTTTGTTTAGACAAAATGTCCTTTGTCTTCTGAGCTGGACAATTCTGCTATTGTTTTTGCAGTTGTTACTAATGAATGAGTGTGTGCCTGTTCATAATTGAGTGAGGTACATAAGTGACATTAGTGTATGCATCCCAGTACTTATGGAGGGCAAAGGAGGACCTCATGTGTAATCCTCAGATACGATACCATCTGCCTCCTCTGAGACGTGGCATCTTGTTGGCCTGGAGCTTAGCAATTAGGCTAGACTGACTGCCAGTGAGCCCCAGGGATCTGCCTGCCTCTATTTCTTCACCACTGGGATTACAAGCATACACCGCCATGCCTGGTGTTCCTACATGGGTTCTGGGGGTCATGCTAAGGTTCGTATGCTTCTGAGGCAAGCATTTTGCTGCCTGTGCTAGCTCCCCATCTATGAGTCCAATGTAGTTCTTGAAACTATAATTCCCTCACCTTGGATATTGTACATGTGCTGGCAGGAGTAGCTTTTAACCTGTTTCTACCCAAAGTTTATTTTATGCTTTAAATTTATGTAGCTCTTTCCACATCAGTCTTAGTCCAGTGACTTTTTTCCCTTAAAATTAGTCATAAAGAAAACATTGAAGAATAAGTCCTATTTGTTTAAGTTAAAAATATATGTAAGAAATAGGAGGTGTACAGTTTTATAATCAGAGATAGTGCCTTTCTCTAAAAAGGTACTTATTGTGATATTCATTAAAACACGGGGCTTCTGATACAACAGTTGTGGCTTCATACTATACAAAACAAAACAATACAATACAAATAAGCAAACAAAATCAATATATCAGACTTTAAAGCTATAGGAGTCTTTTGGTACCAAAGAGATGAATCTTCTTTGTACAAACAAGAGCGTTCAAAATCAAAAATGCCAACAGAGCACCCTCAAGGTGGCACAGCCAGTGGAAGCTGCTTCTTTCCTGCTGTCATGTTAGTGCCCTTTCTAGGGATCTACTACAGGGGCATTCCCACTGAAGTAGAAAGGGGAAACTATTAAAAAAAAAACAGTAAAAAACCACTCAACCAACAAAAGTATAACTAATAAATAAAAATGGAGGCCCATTCAACAATCAAAGCAGAGTCTAGTTGTCCTCATCATACAGTAACTTTAAAAAGAATAGTCTGGAGGGGTTAGGGTGAAGAGATTGCTGCACAACAATGAAAACCTGAAGTAGATCTTTGGTCCACAGATAAAAGCCAGATTCTCTGGCAAGTACCTCCCATCCCAATGCTAGTGGGGAAGACACAGGAGGATATCTGGGCTTGTGGACAGCCAAACCAGCTGAGGTAGATGAGTTCCAATTACAGGGGACCACCTGTCTCAAAACCATAAAAGTAGAGATTGATTGAAGAAGATACTTAACATTAACCTCTGACCTCCACATGCTACATGTGCACATAACCATACCGAAACAACTGCACACACATACATATTGCATACATACATACATACATACGTACATAAACACACACATATAAGCATATACATATACACACATATACTTATGTATATAAAAACACATATATATAAACACATATACACACATACACATACACATAAACACACATACATATACATGCACATAAACACACATACATACATATATAAACACATTCACATATACTCATACATACACATAAACATATATATAAGCATACTTATAAACACACACATACACATGTGTATACACACATAGATATACACATACTCATACACATACACATAATGAGGATTATAGAATGTTTTAAGATAAGCAAAGCAGTCTGTTGTTCCAATTCATTACAATCATATGTAATCCCTTAAAATCTCTAAAATGTTAGAGGCGAGACATGACTAAGCCAGTTTTTACTGTATTCTTGTTCTCATATAGGATTCTTTACAAAACGATTAACTTTTGCTCCTAAACCTGCTTTACTTTTAGCCCATTTGCAACATAGGGCTTCCTTCCTCTTTCTGAACCGATAAATCCAGTGTTATCAGCCTCAGGGATCAGACAGGATCCTTGGGAAACTGATGTGCCCCACAGAAAGCATTTCGCATGGCATCTGATAAGGAAAAAAAAACACACTTGCAATCTTCAGATGTGAAATCGCCTGGGAATCTCCTAACATCGTTTAACATGTGACAAATAACCAGGGCAAGGAACACGATTGCATTCCCCTTAACCAACCAGGGCCATTTGGTAGGTGGAATATCACCTGGGAGAGAAAGATAACCAGGATGCATGAAACGTAATATACACTCCAGTGTGATTGCTGGGACAAATCCCCAGGAGAAGAAAATGTATAGTGCAGGGACTTGGATGCCATGGAAGGAGTTATTAGCCAGCTGGGCAGAGAGAGTGACATTTGGTTGAGGCAGGGTGTGGGCACAGCTCTCCAGGCAATCTGGCTTCCGTCTTCCCTGCTATTTGGCAAACTCATATACCCTTCTTCTGTACTCCCCCTCATATCTGAAGTCGTCATCTCGGGGCAAGATGATTTAATATACATTTCGCATATTGTGGCTTAAATAACTTTCCGAGCAAGACAGACCTCCTGGAAACGAGCACCAGGTCAAGAAGCAGTTTGATGTGTCCGCTTCGGCTCAGACCAGGTCTGATGGACCTCAACCGTTTTGAGCTTCCTTGTGTCCCTAAAACCTTCCTTTGTACTTTGAGGTGAGCCAGAATCAAATTGCAACCTCTTTAGATAGGGGAGGGTTGAGAACATGAGACGCAGGCTCCATTTTCCTTGCCGAGCCAAGGAGCTCTCAAGGCCGCACAGAAGAAAAGCCTGCAGTGCCTTCTCTGTTTACTGCATCTATTTAGGGGAAGGTCAGGGTTTCCTCACCCTGATAAAGGATGGCGAACACAGTGCTTGTTCCCAGGCGACTCTTGTGTTTTTAGCTTTCTTTGTTCTCCGATGTCTGACCTGTTTTTGTCAGGCTAAAGTTCAGGAGCCATCTGTAAGGCGTTCTTCAGTGTAACAAGGACAAAGATGAGATCCTTGTGCCTACTCAGACGTGCGGATAAATCCAGCTTATTTGTAGCGTGACCCACCCACCCACCCCATCTGTGTCATCCTTGTGATTTGCCTTACACTTTTCTCAGGACTATGAGTCCTGCTAGGAAGACAGGGATCGTAGCCGCGACGGAGCTAGCGAGGCTAGCTAGCATTTGAAGAGGGTGAAGGAACGCTTACATCTATTCCATTTCCTATACTGTTTGCATTCCGGAGATGATTATCACAAAAACGGATTTGCCCGCTGCGCCACTTCCTGTTCCCTTTACACTTTTTATCATGACAAGAAGGTACTAGGTTTAAACACGATGTATTAAACCATCTGCAGTAACTGTAGTATGACTCTTCTTCACACAGGATGGTGTCTGCCCAAAAAGTAAAGGCAATGCCCTCTAGGATTATAAACGATGCTGTGCTAAGTGGCTTAGAGCTTGAGACTATCAGGATGGAGGCTGACAGTGCCTTCCTTCTGCATCCTGTCCTGCCCTCCACAACTCTCCTGAGATGCTGTGTGTTGCATCTGCACATATCCACATCAACTTCCTACGCCCAATTTTTTTTTTTTGAACAGCCCAAATGACACTCCAGGTGACAGTCAGACTGTATCAGAGAAGAGGCAAGGCTGAGAGCCATTTCCAATTATCATCAAAGAATCTCTCCACTATTACTGTGCTGAGACTGGAGGGTGTTGATACAGGTGAGATCAAAAATAGAACACGGTATAAGAAGCTATGCTTCCTGCACTGCGTAAAATCAGAATAGCTAATGACACAACCCTTTCAAGCTCTTCCTTTTGAAAGGTGGGTTTGGTTCTCCTGAAAGCTGCTGAGTTGACAGCTCAGGATCCTATGGAGGGAAAACCGCTAAGCTCTTTTTCCTTGCTTCTCCAAGCACACCTTCAGCCTGCCCCAGAGGGCTGTCTCAAGATGAGACAGGTAAGTTCTTCCTCCAAACTCTTTTAGTCTTTGAAGGCAGAAATAGGTGCTTTATCCAAGCTGATTAGGAGGAATATTTCAAGATGGGGCTACAGTGTTTCTGCACGTATTGAGGCTGAAACTGACAGAACGCTTCATACAGGTGCCTGCAAAACCACTCAGCAAGAGTCAGATTTGAAACCATGTATGTCTTCTTATAAGCAGACTCCGCAGCTCTGCAAGTGACTTTTGCAATGCACAGTACATGGGAGAAGTTCTAAGAGCTCAGCTTACAATGCAATATAAAGTTAAACACTCGCTTCCTCACCAGCACTTGATTATGGAGTTCCAGTCATCGCTGATGCACGCGTCTTTCATGAGCTAAGCAGAGCTCAGAGCAGGACGGCTAAGTAGGCGAACTACTGACAACAATCATAGGTAGAGAGTATCAAGGCAGTCAGGCCTTCATGACATGACTTAGCTGATACTGAGATACTTTGTTCTACAGATCTATTAAAGCATGTTCGAGGGTTCTGAGGTCTGTGTGATTTGGTGGTGAGCTTCTAAACTTACTCTTTTTCCTAGGCGCTGTTGCTCCTAGTTATTTTTCTAGATTTCCAGATCTCCCCATGTTTAAAGCGTCTCTACCTTGGGTAGTGTTGAAGAATGCTAGCCAATGAGCTAAACGGCCATTATCTCTGTCAGAACAGCTGTGACAACCTTGAAACTATCTCTCAAGGACTTAGGCTATAAGAGAACCTGGTGCTCTTGTATAAGACTAAATGTTGCTTTTATTTCCTCAGATAAAGTAATGAGATGAGAGCCACGCCCAAGCCGTGCTGAGCCTGGAGGATTTCTTTGCTCTAACTATTCCTAGGCCTAGGCCTGGAAGCTTCTAGCTTCCACCCAATCCAGTCTTCCAAGCTGACTGATCCAATCCAGCTTCTCTCAGCTTCTGCCTGAATTGCTCTGCTTGACCTCGGACTAACTTTGGCAATATGTCCTAGTCTCCTGGCTCCTTCTCAGTCTCTGGCTTGTTCTGTCTTCTCCTTTGTTTAGCTTGTTCTTTCTGAAGCCTGCCTCTGTAAAGCTGTTCTGGTAAAACTGCCATCCCAATACCACACACATCACATAGAACATACACCTCTCTCTCTCTCTCTCTCTCTCTCTCTCTCTCTCTCTCTCTCTCTCTCTCTCTCTCTCTCTCTCTCTTTCTCTCTCTCTCCTATGAGTAGCCTGTCTTCCTCTGCCATTCTCATGTGAGTTGAACATATTCTGTCTCTGACTCATTCTGTCAAATCTTTCTCTGACTTTGTCTGCTCTTCAATTAGATATCACTTTCAAACATGGTTGTTACCTTGTATGAATTAACCATAGATTCATTGTTAGGGATTAAAGGTATGCACTAAGGGGATGCCTATATTCCATCCAGATCATACTGCAATCCAGGTCATATCTGGACAGATCTTATCTTTGGATGTGATCCCTTGACAGAGCAGTCATGTTGCTGGATTAGCATCCCTCTACATATGACCCATGTTCAGTTCCCAACACTTACATAGTGCCTCATAACCAAACACAACTCCATTTCCTGGGGATCAGATAGATATACATGAATTATGTCCATAAATATAGGCATGCAAATATACATAAACTGAAAATAAAAAAATAAAAAAATCTTCAAGATATCCCTGAGTTAGGGCTTTTCTTCATTCCATGAGGGGAAGAAGAGCACTAGAGCACTGATGAACAATCACCTGAGATTCCTGCAGCTCCCTCCTGAACTTGACAGCCATTTGTACATAACTTTGCCTTAGCTGCATGGTCTTGGGAAGCGCTAGACTATATAGAGAGTAGATGGTTAACTGAGAAGGAAGAAGGGGACAGACTCCATCTATGCATCTCTTTCCATGTTGGAGGGAGACTTTTCAGTGGTGTGGCTGCTTCCCACACAGGGGCCATTCAAACTCCTGTGAATAAGTAACTCCTCACGCAGGCTCTGTACACAAGCCCAGTGTGTGTGTGTGTGTGTGTGTCCAAGGAAACAGTTCCTGAACCCATAATCAAATCCTTTTCCCTTCATGTTTTGGGAGCATGTTAGCAACCCTACTCAGAAAACAGAGGAAAATGTTACCAGATTCAGAGAATGTACATTGACTTCCACTTTTTAAAAGTTTGGCTTCTCTCTTCTTTGGACTGTACTCATATCTGTCAAAGATGCTGTACTTCTTTTCATCTTGTGATGATGTGTGTACAATATACTTCACATCATAAGCTAAGCTATTGGAGTGCAGAACCAATAATGGCTGCCTTGGGTCAAATCGAGTAACACCATTTGACCCAAGAAAAGAAGGCCTCCTTTACAAAACAGTGTCTCTTTAAGGAACTGAAACAAAGAAGCTTATAACTCAATAATTAAAGCACAGCAATGTATAAAAAATATGGCAATTTTGGTATGCCAATTCAAACTCTACTACATTGTCTGCTCTTATTTTTTATATGTATATATTTCTCTAAAAAGCCAACAAGAAACAACAACAACAAAAAACCAGAAAGGCAGCTCCAAAGAAGTGTTCCTCCTGTTCTAGCAAATGCCATTCTGGGAGTTCATAAGGTCAGGAACTTGACACTGGTTTCAACTGGAAGGCCGTCAAGCAGCATTTCTCTGCCCTCTGGACAAATGGTTAGCCTGCTTCAGGAGTTTCGAATAATTATTGCTCCTCTGTGCAGCAGGAGAAGTTTACCTTTCACAAAGAAAAGAGCTTGTGGCATTAACTTAATCCCATTGCCCAGCGCACAAAGTCAGTTCTGCTTTCCAGTGATTATCCCTAATATGTGAGTATGAGATGCATTTTATCTTAGTCTTTGGGTCTTCGTGACAATGAAGTGCCTGAGGCATTACTTTTAGCATGATACAGTGCCCAGCCTCTCATGCTTCCTGGATGGAAATAGCTTCATGAACACAAGGTAGTAAGAGGAGCTGAGAGAAAGCTAGATGCTTAAGAGGGCCTTGCTGCTTCTTCAGAGAATCAGAGTTCGGTTCTTAGCATCCATATTGAGTGGCTCGGATCTTCTTGCATCTCCAGCTCCAGGAGATTTGAAGCCCACAATTGTCTGCGGGTACCCCTCTGACTTGTGCACATACATGCACAGAGACACACAAATGTACATAAACAGAAACAAAACAAAGATCCAAGATGCGGATTGCTTTTCCTTATGTGTCTGTCTCTGGCCTTGTTTGACTCTCACTGGCTTGGAAGCAGCAGCAATTTTATGCTGGGACCCCTGGCATTCATGCGTGTCCCAAAGCCTCTTTCCCCCCCCCCCCAAATTACACATTATCTCCACCCAGTTATCCTTCCAGCAGTCAAGCCCTTGGTGTCAAAGTCAGTTGTGTGTACTGAAACCATCATTGCATTGTTATGAAACCACAAGGAGTTGAGGAAACGGAATTCTTCCAGAATCTGGTTCTTCCACAACACTAGCATCATAGATGCTTTAAAGAGATCACAGCATTATACAATGAGCGACTCAAATTGCAAGCAGTTGTATTTTCATCAGAAAAGCAAAGATCCCTTCATTTTTACCTCCCTCTTACTATTCCCTGGTGACTTCTATTGTTTTGGAATCATTTTCTACCATACATAACAAGAGCCGTTACCCATGTGGGATTACCCATCCAAATTCCCAGGGGCCAGAGGAGCTGTGAATATTTTTGAATGCTACAATGTTATTGCGTTAATGATGCCTCAGATTACTAGAGCAATTTTCACCATGAATTCCCCCAAGCAAATTGGCACCTCAGGAATCATTCCACAGGCAATGGGAAACCTGTTGACTATTCTGAGAGAGAATATAGTATTGTTCTGCAAATACTGTAGATGTACACACACTTGCTACAGTAGAGCTACAACACACAACATTAACTATGTGCTTTGGGTAAGCTATGAGGGTAAGTTTTGTTTGTTTGTTTTCATTTGTTTTAATCCATTGTCTTTCAATTGTTTTATAAGAGTCAAGGCAGAAGATGTATTTGCTCTTTTATTTGGGCCTAATACAAGAACCCCTAAATGCAACCTCTGCAATTGACCTTGTATTCAGTTAACTAGACAACACACCCGGGGTTTTACAAACCTACTTATTTACATTATATTTGCTCAATAGTTTGATTTATGTTTGCTGAGAGCCATAATGTTAGGTCAACCCTAAAAGTGTTTCAAGATTTAAAAAACATAAAAATAAAAATCAGTTCAATGATCTTATATAATTAGCTTTGGTGTCTTGTCTCTTAAGCTTCTCAGTTGTGCTTTTTTATTTATATCAATATCAGGGACACGGAGAAGCAGCCTTAGTGACATTTACCTGCTTACCAAGTATTATGCACTCCTGAGAAAGGATCTACAAGGATCATTTCGTGTCAGTATTTAGTCACATGATTTGGTAAGCATTGGAGACATAACAGTTAAGTTGGTTATCAGGTCAGACCTTGGAACTTTGCTTTTTAGAGTATTGGTGAGGCTATGAGAATTCAGGTGGTCATAGATCAGAAATCTTAATGGAGGAACCTCTTCTTTGTTCAGAGCTGAGTGGACAGTTTTCCTTTCATGTGTTATGCAGAGCAACACTATGGAGATCTTTCCTCTTATACTGTAACATGTTCAGTGCTGTGCTGTTAATCACAGTGCTATGTGGCAATTCACGAGGACTTTTATACTGGGAAAGACAGACTTTCTGCCTGAGACCTGCTCGCCAAAGCTCTTGGTAGCCACTATTCTATCTCTGCCTCCTGCTACTTTTAAAGACTTCATCTGAATGGAGCCAATATTTGTCCTTCTTTGATTGCATTAATTCACTTACTGTAGTATCCCCAAAGTCTGTCATAATGTTCATAATGTTGCGTATGGCAACACTGACTACTTTCTAAAGGCTGGATAGTACTTCTTATGTGACTAGACCAGTTTTTTTATCCCGTTTGTCTTTAATGGACATGAACCTTGTTTCCCTTCTTCATTTTGGCCACTGTAAATAATGCTTTGGTGAGCAATGGAGGATAACTTTCATAATACTGATTCCAGTTGACTAACTATCCAGAACAACAGATTGTTGGATTGTGTGGTTTACCTAATTTTTTTTAAATCCTCATTTTTGTTTTCCATGAAATCGTTAACATTTTATGTTCCTGTCAACAGTATTGAAGGGTTCCAAATATTTGTCAGCAGTTGGCTGTGTTACTGTTTTCGATGCAGTGCCGTGATGACTTTCATTTGTGTTTCCTCGACTACTGGCCCTGGTGACATGCTTGCGTACACCTGTCAGCCATCCGTGCATGTCTTTGGAGAAATGTCCCTTCACTCTGCTGAACGTTTAAAAAGCAGCTTTGTTATTCCAGTCCCCTCTTTACCCGTGGAATTGTGGGAGCTCAGAGTCTGATAGTCAGTGGGGGCTTTCTCTCCTAAGATATTCATTCTTGTTATTCACACTTCTGTTGTTGCTGTTGAAATAATAAACACTGGAGCGGTCTCTTTTTCAGTCAAATGAAAAGACAGACAGACAGAAAAGAAATGCAGTAGCATCACATCGATGGAAGAAAGATAAATTGCTCTGCTGATTTTTGTCCATAATTCTACTGTCTCTGTTCTGCCCTGATTTTTAGCAGCACACAGGCATTGTAGAGAACCGCTAGGGAATGTCATACATGGGATATCTCCCCACAATAGCCAGAAGCACATGTCTCCAGGTCTCTCTCTCTCTCTCTCTCTCTCTCTCTCTCTCTCTCTCTCTCTCTCTCATATCAGTCTCTGTCTAATTTGGTGTCATTGGAGCATGGGAAATATACCAAGGGCCACATCCCTAAAGAAAACTGTCTTTTCCCTAGCAGCCAACAATTGTCAATAAATAGGCTCTTTGGCAAAGTAGGGAGAGGTGGGGTGCCCCTCCCCCATCCATGCTGCCATTCTAACTGGCTAGAGCTTGTATGAGTCTTCTGCAGGCACCCCAGGTCTGCTGTGAGCTCATGAGTACTCCTATCATGTTCAGATATGAGAAAACACTTTTTACCCGAGTCCTTCATAACCTCTGGCCTTTATGATATGTTTTATTTCTTAAGCCTTGGAAGAAAGGGATATACTCTAGGCATGGTACGTGAGGCTGAGCATTCCATAGGCACTTGCTCTCTGTACTGTTGTCGAGAGCCATGTTGGGGTGCCGTGCCACTGGCATGACTTGACATTGACCAAGGTGAAGTTCCTCTCCCAGTCTCCAAGCAGGAATTCCTGTGCTAGCCATAATCCCCTACACCTAGGGTGGAGTGCTCAGACCAAGGTGAAGCCCATTGTTCTCCTAGAATAGCCACTTCCAAAAGACACTAGCCACCTGATGCCAGCCTCCTGCCTGCCGAGCAAGCAGAACCAGTTCTGCAGATCTGTTTCCAGCTTTTGGGGGAAGGGTCTTGCCACGCCTATATACATTTGGAGACCTCTATTAAACTTTGAGTCTTGAGCAGGAAATCTTGTCTTGACTCCATGTTTCTCTGTTCTCATCTCCAGATTTCCTTCCAGATGACCCGGGTAACCCGTTCGAATGTAATCACAGGCGGCTACACATTGTGATTAGGTATCCGTCTCTGTGTTCTCTGCTGTCCACTGTAAAAGGGAGCTTTGGTGTTGTGGGTGAGAGCTGTACTAATCTGTGGACATAGAAATACGTATTTAGACATATTTAATACTATGTGTATCAAAGACAGTCTGACACTATATGTATTTAGAAAAAAATATAACAAGTTTACCCCTCAAGAGTATGGGCTCCCCATTCCTGGGTCCTTGACCACATTGACAGTATTAGGCATGAGTTTTTTCCAGTGGAGCAGACTTTAAATCCAGTTAGAAAGTATTTGGTTAGCCCCACTATATTTATGTTACTATTGTATACATAGGAATATCTTACCAGACCAGTTTTAATGCAGTTTGCAAGGTTCACAGCTGGTTACTTTCATCCTTCAACAGCCTGCGTAGCGCCTCGGGCACTATGAAAGCAAACCAGCAGGAAGAAACCTTCTGAGGTCAATAGCTTCTTGATTGCCTCTTGATCTCCTTTGACCAAACTCTGGAATGTCTTCATCAATGGGATCTTACAATCAATCTCTCCTGGCCAACCAAAAACAGTATCAAGAGCCTGTATTGTTTTGTGGGGAAGGTTTCTGGGACACCCGGCCCCTCCACCCCTGACCAACCATTTGGAGGAAGGTATACCACACTTAGCTTCGGAGACTTTTATTTGGCAGCCTATCTATCTGAAAACAGTACTACCCTCGGTGTTAAGTTGCTTCAGGCATACACTGCCCACTATGTGTATGTATATGTGTGTTCAGAAGCTTATACTATAGTAGGTTTTCTATATAGCCATTTAAACAATCTTTCATGTTTCTTCTGTCCTTCATCTGTCTTTCCTTCCCAGCCTCCTCTCCAATCTAAACCTCCCCAAATACCATTATTTACCGTTCGTCAAAGCTGGTGAGTTGTAGGGAGGGCGATTGAGAGACAGCTTCTAGCTATACTGCATCTATCTCTGCATCTAGCACACAGCGCTTGAGCAAAGGTCCAGCTTTTTCCAGTAAAGTCCCGTCTATGACCAGACACAGCAAAGCTAAACTCCTTGGGCCATCTTTGCAACAGAGTTTGCTGACTTAGCTACTAGAACTTTCTCAGTGCTCCACAATACAAACCATCTTTTTGTATGGAATCTTCTTCATCCTTCTCAGGTCTTAAGCCTGTAATTGTGACTTAAAGATCTAAATGCTTTCCCTAGATAGTCCTGCCCTCTTTCCTCATCATTTCCCCAAGATGCCATTGCAAGAACTGTTTGTGCTTTAGTTTCCATCCAGGATCTCCCTCCCAGAAGACCTAACTACTCTCTCTGGGTCTACAGTCCATTTCTGTCGTTAGTCTAGCCATTTCTGCTATATAAATAGCTAACAATAACTACTGGTAGATATAGTTCCACACCCCTTCTCCCCCAATACCTGTTCCATTGCTAATCACCATCCATGTATCTTAGACTGGGCCACCAGCTCTGCTCTGAAACAGCCATTAGGTAATGACTTTCCTTATGGTTTCATCTTATTTTGCCTGCAAGAGGTGGAGAAATTAGCAAAATAAGTGGAAAAGGAGTGTGAAGTCCTAGTTAGAAAAATAGTCTCTGGATTGACATAGCTTTGATTTGAATCCCATGCCTACCCCTTTACAACCCGTATAAAGTTGGAGAAATTTGTTAATCTCACCATGTCCCAGTTTTCTTGCCTATAATATAGTAATAGCTCTTAAAAGTCACTCTTGAGAATCATCAGATTGAGTTTAGGGCTGTCATAATAGTCTTTGTTAGTAATTGTCACGTCACTGTTCAGTCATTTGCTCTATGTCTCTGTGGGTCCTAGTTTCATCTTTGCTAGTTCTTTTTCACAAGTGACACCTCTGAAGACTAGAGTCTTCCACTCCTCTCAGATCTTAAGTAGATACCTAATGTTCTCTGCTCTTTGTAAGGTACCAGCTCTTCTCATCAGATTTACCAGCCCTGCAAAGGCATATGCTACATAGATGCCAATAATGGCCAAATCTCTTCAGACCCTAAGCAAAAAGGTATGCATTTGATGTTTCTACTGCATACAATTAACATCAAGTTTTACACACTAAGAATAATTTTTCACAAACTCATCTCAAAGTCCAATCTACCTCCTTCCAATTTTCCTTTTTGCCGAAGCTAAAAAATGTGTCTTGAATTCTTTTTCCCTTTTCTCTCACTTGACATACTCCATCTGTCAGTTTCTCTGTCTCTACTACAAGCACTTTAGTCTAAGGCATCCCACTGCCACCTTTCACTTTGATGGCCGTGTGCATCAGCATTCCGAGTCCTTAGCGTCATAGCTGTCTCCCAATCTTCCATGGAATATTCACTCAGCTCTCTGTTCATCTTCTTAATAGGTACCAAAATTTGTGTTTATTTTCCTCCTTAAAAGCCCTTTAACTTGTGATAGGATTTGCAATAAAATCTAAACTCTCTTCTTGGAATATGTGGTCTAACCCCTGCCTACTTTATCCATACACATCCTGGTTCACCCTCCTTACTGGTCTTTGAACCCTTGACTCTTGTCTGCCCCAAGGGTTCAGCCTCTTCTCCTAAGTGTGGACTCGTCCTTCTCGTGTTTCCTGGCTGGAACTTTTTCTCAGTTTCTAGTCTTAGTCCCAATAGTGTTGCCTTTGGGAAGCTGCCTCTGATATAGAAAGAACACATCCTAAGTTTATTCATGATTCTTCAGCTCTTCCTGCAGAACGTGAAAATTTGCAATTGGCTCTTTTTGTTGTTACTTATCTTTATTCAATAGTAGAATTTAACTCCCCTGAAAAAACAGGTATTGTCTTAATCACTTTAAATGTCTTCCATCTATAGAAGTACTTGATACATTGTAAGTACCCAATGCATATGGGCTGAACTGATATATGTATCACTACATCTTGAGAGACAAATAAACATGATGATGAGTAATGGCTTAAAGGGACCACTCTGGAGAATACAATATAGGTCCTTAGAGCTTAGTTCATGCACTAGTACCTGCAGATGTCAGAGAAATAAATAAAATGAGAATGCTTAAAATTTTAATATAAGCTATTATATTCAGTTTTTATTATTTGAGCAGTTGTCATGGTACACATTTTATTAGAAATTAAGTCACCAAAGTATAGAATGCACTCCATCCCCCAAGAGACTAGGGTCTCTGCAGAGCAGTGGTACTTGCTATAAAAGAACTATCAGTGGATTAGGCACATTCTCATGGTGTTTCACTTTCCTGGGCACTAAGATTTCACATGGATATTGAAGGAAAGCACCTGGAAGATCCTTGAGCTGATACAGAGCTTGAGTGAACCTTACCTACGCCTCCTTTTATAGAACTCTGCTTTGATCAATCCCAGATTTCTCCACATAGCTTACAGCAACCTCAGGAGCAGAGCTATCTGAACTTTCAGTTCCCAGAGAGATGGAAAGCCTCATCCCTTGGCAACCTTTTTGGTAGCCTGTAGGGTGACATTGATTGGCTCTAAACAAGTGAGACACCGTATCCAAATCTCTGGAGGAAAATATGATAAGAAAAAAAGAGAGAGAAAACATTCTGCTGGGTTTAAGGGGGAAAAACTCCCTTTTATCCATATTTTAAATGTTCATAAATCCCTAAAACAAATGTTCACCGTTTAAAAGAACCACTCCTAGCTGGGAGGTGATGGCAGTCATCTTTAATCCCAGATCTAGGAAGGTGGAGGCATGTGGGTTAAAGTTCAGGCTGGTCTACAGACTAATATCCAGAACATCAAGGGCTACAAAGAGAAACCCTGTCTCAAAAAAACAAACAAACAAACAAACAAAAAAAACAGAACAACAACAAACAACACAAGCAAGCAAGCAAGAAAGCAAACAAAAGAACCATTCCTTCTCAGAGAAGATAGGAAAGATAGGAAGTAAAACAGAAGCTAAGGAATCAGTGGGAATCCAGTGTAATTGTTCACTGATGTTTATGGGTAAGATGTTGACCCAAACAGTAAATGGACTCTTATTGAGAAACTGTCAGATTTGAGAATATATTGAAAGGACTGGAAGGTAATGTGGATGCCAGATTACTTAAATAAGAGTAGATTACTTAGATAAGAGGTGAGAAAGACTAAGGTAATAATTTAATGATGAAGTCCAACCATGAGTAGAATTTGGGAAAATCAGGGGAGGGAACAATTAGATGAAGGTAGAATTCTTTTGCAAACCTGTTAATGTTGAGACCCTTTTCGTCAATAAAGCAGAGTAAACGGTTATGTATAGACACACTTGTTTATCTGTGGGATAACCTCAAAGTAAAGATACAATTTTAGCTTTGTCTTCAATGGGATAAAAAGTTAGAAGCATTTAATTGCCCAGAGAGAGCACTATGAGAGAGAGGCACAATGGGATTGAGCAAACAGTTAAGTATGATTTACAGAAGATTAGATGTGACATAAGTAAATCACTTAAAATAATGCCTTCTGTAACACTGAAGGAAAAATACAGAAAACAAGTCACAGTAATACTGAAGTAATTGCTTTGTAATCTAAGTCACAGGGCTAGGTAGGTAGAAGAGATTGCAATTCAAGGACAGTTGTGCAGGAACTACAGTATGCCACCAAGTAGGCTCAACTCTACCCCACAATTCTAGATTTTTCTGTTGTAGTGCCAGGTATTCCGCAGTAATGGTCAGTAAAAAAATAAAATAAAAAACACTTGGCACCATCTAAATTCCAGGCTCACATAATCACTAACAGTGGGAAAGAGAAGGTTCATAAAACAAATCATTAAAAATAAAACCCCGAATCAAACACATCTTTCTTCAAAAGAAAGGCAAGCAAAGATATATTTTATCTCTTTCTGTTTTCTCTGTTGATTATAAGATACTTCTCAATTTGTGAGAGATAAAATAAATAAATAAATAAATAAATAACAAAACCGTTTCTCAGAATTCATGAAATACCATATTTTAACTTCTCCTTTTGACCTTGTTTGTATTGTTGACGGGAGCTATATGCATTATTTCTCTAGGAATGCATTGTTCATAGTACACTCTCCATTGTATTAGACCACAATAGATCCCCTGGCATAGAAATGACCTGGGAGGGGGCTAGTATTCATTGTAAGTACCAGAAATTCTTCATTTTTAACCCATGTGTTTCCATGCTATAATTCGTCACAGTTTAGAAAGACATCCAATGAAGGCTGATGAGAGGCACAAAACACATAGCTAACACTCCTTCATCTTTGCCATTTCACAAATGGATGATGCCTTACCGCCTATGTTTACACACCGGCAGACATGTCTGTTGTACAGCTGTTCTAAGGAATCAGTCCTGTGCCAGTTGGCCAAGAAAGCTAGGTGATGCTTTGACTCCAGTGTCCATCCATTATGGCCTAGGAGAGAACCAGTTTGCAAACAGTTCCTGGCTCCCTTGGGGAAGAACCTGCTTAGACACTTGGGAGATCTGGCCATCCAAGAAACAGTATGAAACAAAAATGTTCCATGCTGGATGCTATAGCTCACCTGGCCATCCTGGAGTTAACTAAAAAGGGAATATAGGTGTAAGATATCTGCACAATTAACCATCCATTGTGACTGATCAAAGACCAACCAGCTTGGGAGTGAAAAGGGCTTGAATAAAGGGCATAAACTAGGACATAAACGAGGATCTATGTAACTTCTTTGCACAACTGTGGATCCAAAGTATGATGTATACTTCTGAAGACCTGGACTTAGAATCCTTCTCCAGATTATTCTGAAAAATCATGCACACTCTCCCTCCCCATCAAAGTGAGCAGTATACAGCTCGCTGGCTCCCTCTTCAGTAGACCTCACTCAAAGATGTGATCTGGAAGGTAGCAGGTGTTCCTACAGACAATGGTGGCGCAAGTTCTATTATGGAAACCCACAGACCTGTTGCAAACAGCCTCCCCTCCACCAACATGACAAAAACATGAAACAAAGGCACAGAAATCCAGGCTACCCTATCAGATCCCCTACAACCACAGGATAAAGGAATATTTACATAAGGTTGACAGGTAGCTATTGCCAATAGAGCTGATGAAACTCAAGAATTATTTGAGGTGTCCCTCCATTTGCCAGTATGGACAACTGCTTGAAAGTCACCCTGGAAAGATGAAGTTGCAGATTCCTATCACCTGTTTCACCCTATGGCAGGAGCCATTGCTTTGCAGAAGTAAGGTATCATCCAAGTAGGAGTAACTGGTGGCCCCAACAATCTGAGTACTAAGGACTATTCATCAGTTCGGGACACATAGCCAGCAGTTCACTATCAGAACAGGTTCTCAACAGATGGGTGAGCAGAACAGACAGACACCAAGTCCTGAGGGATGTGGATGACATGATCCTGGCCGAAGTCTATGATCCTAGAACTGGCCAATGGAACAAGGACATCAGGAAGAGGAGAGAATATGTTGCTTCTTCCAACAGGAGCTTATTCAGACCCGGGTTTCCATCCCATCTCCACAATTAGTCAGAGCCCTCAGATGCGATCAGAAATCTACTTCTTGGCAGTCAAGGGTAGCAAGAAGTTTCAGCTTGAGACACAAATCTTCTCCTGTTGAGTTTGTGCCAGATCAGATTACCCACAAGGACTTCCCTGGGGACAGCAGTGGTCTGCAGGTGTGAGGCATCCCTGACAGCTCCAGGAGCCTTTCACCAAGTAAGATGCCAAAGACCTAGAGGACCAGCAGCTCCTCACAATCAAAACAGAAGGTGCTCTAGACCCCCACCTCTGCTGCTAGCTCTTGGCTCAAGATCCTGGGTATCCGGGCAACTCCAACAACCTGTTCTTGGGTGGCATTCACATCAAAGATGGCAATGTGTTCAGAGCCATTGTCACAGGAGTTTGGACTGGCCCCTGACACTGCAGAATAGCGTGAGGTGTGTAGTGGCTAAGGAGAGAAGACAATGGCAATGCCTAGAGCTGATTCAATTAGCACTGAAGCCTTACAGCCCCAGGGCCTAGGGTGTTATCAGCTTGATCTTCACTGGAACTACAAGACCCTATTGCCTTTACGGGCCCTACTGACTAGATGATCCACCTTGTGCAAAAACTAACCATCTGGGTCCTAAAGGACTTTACTTCCCAGTAAGTACCAGAAGTGTATTGTCAAGCATCCCAACAGAGTCCAGAAGACTGTCCATCCTGAACCAAGGCATCAACAAATCCTATCTGAAGTGATTATACACAGGCAACTGTAAGGTGGGAAAGGGGAGTTGCTTCAGAGAAGAAAGCCATGCTGTGACTTGTTCCCTGCCTAGATCCTCACTCTGATCTGTCACAAGTTTCATTCCACATGCTATCTAATCTGGATCTGGTCCATTCAGCCTTGGCTTCTGGCCGCAAGATGGTGTGACCAGATCCCACAGTGGGAGAGGTTAAACATTTGGTAGTTCTGCTTTCCCATTCATTAGCTTGGTTGGTGTCTTCAACACCCCTGTGTAAATGTTTTTAGTTTTAAGACCACACATTTTTTCATAGTTTTTTGTTTGTCTGCTGTTCATTTATTTGTCTTTAAATCTAGTCTCACGATTTCACTGGCAGATGAGTTTCTTTTAAAGAATATATGTTCTTGCAAGAAGAGTTAAGATTACAAGTTCAGAGAGAAGGAAAAGGGATGCAGTTTTTCAGATTTTTAAAAGTGTATGGTCATGGCCCTTTCTAAGTCATTTAAAATATTTTATTTAATATTTTACAGATGCTTATGATGTGTTTGGACAACCTTTCAAGGTCTGCACTCCTGAAGTAAAGTGACTCTTTCTTCTCCAACAGCCATCAGTTGCCCCAAACTCCTCAGATAGGGATAAGATTTCATGACCTCCTCCTCCATCTAGGCTAGGGTTTTTGCTGGCTTGACCTTGCACAAGTCTTGTGCCTGCAGACCCAGTTACTATGAGTTCCTATGTGCAGCTATATTGACAGACCTACCAAATTCTCCATTGCCTCAGCCATTTACTCTGTCTGACTCTTACAATTTTTCTGACCCCATTTCCAAGATGGTTTCTGAGCCTTGTGGGGAATGGGGTATGATACAGAAGTACTGTTTGAATCTGAGCCCTCTTCAGTCTCATTCTGTTCCTGTTGACTGATCCTGTGTCCTTATGTTAACTGTTATCTACTGCAAAAAGAAGCTTATCTAAAGAGGGCTGAGAGATGCAGTAATCTGTGGGCGTAAAGATAAGACCCAGGGGGTGAATTATTATTGTATCGATTTAGCAAAACCATAATTGATCATTTCTTTCCTAAGGCTTTTGGTATCAGTCATAGGTTCAGTCTTCTGGAATGAGATCTAAATCCAATCAAAAAGTGGTTGGTTTTGCTCAGTATTTTTAACACAATAGATGCTTGTTAAGTCTTAACATTTAAAAACATTTAAAGCAATTATTGCTGGCCTCAACATATTAGAATATACAGTGTGTACATTAAGCCCCCTTGAATTTTGCTGATGTACTCAATTGACAATATCTATGGATATTATGAAAACAAACATTTTTGTCCTGGATCAGTTGATGTGCACATTTTTAGTTTCTCCTTCTCTGGTGGTTCATGCAAGTCAGCAGAGCTTGCTATAACAGATAACTTGCCTCTTATGGTGACAAAGATGAGACTCAAAAGATGACCACTTGGTCATAACAGTGGATAAGCCTTAGATACAGTGCTAAGTGAAATAAGTCTGACATCAAAGGTCAAATTTAGCATGAGTGAAGGTATAGGATGAACACATTTATAGAGACAGAAGGCATCTGGTGGGAAGCAGGGTTCAGAGGGAGGGAAGGATGGAGACTTGCTTACTGCCTAGGGGATTTGTTAAGGGTGATGGGAAAGCTTTGGGCATGGATGAAACTGTTTAACACTGAACACAATGAGTGCCACTACAAAGTTCATGTTATTTGTGCTTTTCCACAACAACAACAACAACAACAAGCATGAAGGGCAGCCACAACAATGCACTTATCCATTATTCCTTAAGTAGCTTTCAATAGGCATATTAACAAAAGGAGGGATTTCTTTTTTTAAAAAAAAGATTTATTTATTTATTATATGTAATAGTTGCCTTCAGACACCCCAGAAGATAGTATCAGATCTCGTTAGAGATGGTTGTGAGCCATCATGTGGTTGCTGGGATTTGAACTCAGGACCTTCGGAAGAGCAGTCAGTGCTCTTAACCACTGAGCCATTTCTCCAGCCCCAAGGGTTTTCTTATCTACTTTCAGAAGCATGTGCGTACACACATCTGCCTGCAGGTCAGGCCTGGTCTTCAAATGAACGATTCTTGTACCTCCTCTAAATCTGAGTTTTGGTTTGTTTCAGGCATGCAATTTGCCGATTGATTTCAGGATATATTTTATAGCCCAGCTCTTGCAGAGTCCTGAAATGGAGTCCTAAGTGTGTCCTAGATCTATCTGATAGGGAAGAACTTCCTTGCAACAGCCTGCAGGCTCTGCTAACACAATGGCATCTCATCACCTGCTGGGAGACTAAGGAAAGGTTAAAGACAGTTACAGTAACAAAATTCCCCGCAGTTAGTAAATCAAAGATTTTGGAAAATACAATTTAACATCTTTTCCACCTGAAACTTGGATGTGGCAGAAAAGTCCTGTAGCTTTTTGCAGCTGTCAGATCTGGGTTCAGTCCTAAACCTGCTTCCATTTTTGTGTGATCTTGATCTTTAACCTCACTCTCGTTGGGTATAATTGGGAGCATAAATCCCTATCTTCTGGGTTTAGTATTGATGTATTATGTTTGGCACAAAGTAGATGATCAAAAAGTTGTAGATGTCTTTCTCTTCCCAAATTAAGCATCCAAGCAAAACCAATGTTAGGGTTCTGAGAGCATACACAAGGGCAACCCATAGGAAGTCTCCAAGTCTCTCTATAAGACTTCCTGTTGCAGTAAGATTAAATTTGTAATACTGAGTGCTACCTAGTATAATAGGGACACGTTAAATGACTAAATGGACATTTAAAACACACACACAGACAGACACACAGATACACACACACACACACACACACACACACACACACACTATAGCTACTTTGTCTAAAGTAGGGAATAACAAACTCCTAACTGGATTCAGTACTATTTCCTTTCCTGAAGGGTCTAATGGTGGAGGCAAGGAGAGCACAGACAAAAACATTTCAGTGTGTATTTCAGTGGACCTCTTTGGTACCTCTAAAGGGGCATACACTGCCCACTGAGCACCCAGGCTCTCCGGTTGGTGTGGGTTTTGTTTTGCAAAGGTAGACAACATCATTACTCAGTCAAATAAAGGGACTAGAAATGTGAGGACACTTTGCACTTTGCACCAGCTATACGACATATTTATATATCGAAATAAAAACATTTATCTTCTCCTTGCTAAAGTCTTTAAGGAAAATTGCTTTGTCCTTGCCTAACTACTGCATGTGATTTTTAGGGGACACAACACAAAGGGAGACTTTTCTGAGGCAGGAGTGATAGTGCATGGCTCTGTGGAGAAGTGCCATAGTCCAAACCGCAGATGTACCAGAGGCAATAGAGACCTAGGGTTGGCCAGAAAAAGCAGACACATCTTCATGATTCGGTTTCCTGTGATAATTTGTAGAAAGACTGAAGAATGCAAGGATCCTAATATGTATGGAGTAAGGTTCAAATCCATTCTGTTGGAGGGAGATAGGCCTGGAACTGCCTAGTCTCATGGATAAGGGGGAAATGGAAAGGGTATCAATGCAAGCCGGTATACACGTGGTGCACTGAATGAAACTTGAACAACAGAGTGTGAATGTGCAGTACAGTAAGCACGTTGCAAAGAAGAGCGTAAGCATCTCTACAGAATGCTGACTTTCCTAGAGTGTTTTTCTGTGTGCACACAGAAACCATCCTTGTACTTTTAAAACCAGAACTGGCATCACAAAGAGAAAATTTATCAAGGTCTCCTTTTGAAGCATTCATCAGCTGTGCGCATCTCTATTTCATGTTGGAATTGCAGTTCAGATAGGAACACAGCCATGACTTCATGAGATGCTGTTCCTTTTCCTTGGTGACAGGGAAAGGTCTGTAATGGAAACAAGCCTGCTTTAAGACAGAGCACAAATGTAAACGCAGGAGGTCTGCTGCCTTTATTTGTTAATATTTTTGCTGTTGTATAGATGTGCTCGCTCATATGCCACAATTTCATTGTGAAGCGTATAGACCCACAGATACACATCTGCAATCGGATCAGAATTCTTATATTTAGCTTCTCAGCAATTTTCTAAGGAATAATAAAACCAATATTTTATAATAATAAAGCAACCACAGATTTATCTGAGTTATTGGCACTGTGGTATCATTCTGATTCATTTCCAGCTGCTAGTCAGCTCCCTGACATTGTGAATATCTATGTGAAGGGTGCCGTGCTGTAGGCTCTTCAGAAACATTTTATTTTAAACAGTCAAGGTTTGGTAAACTAAGGAATAGAACAATGAATGAAAAGGTATAGGTCAATGCTCTGAGATTAAATAGTGACACCTGCGACCTGCTACTCTTTCTACCAGCTGCTCACCAGCTCCCAACAGGAGCACACGGCCTGGTACCAGCACGCTTCCAGAAATGTTGGTCTGAGGAGATGGATACATGAGGGTTTTGGAGGTCTCATCTGAAAAGAAGGTACTTGAAAAGATGTACTTCAAGTACCTTCTCTAATTCTAGTGAACTCTGCTCAGTTTTGGCTGTTTCTCTTATTTGGGTTCTTTTGACTACTCCGAACATTTTTATAAATGATATAAAACACAGTGCTTGGTTTTCAATAAGGCATATTTAATCACATTACTGTTTTTTTTTAACAGAGGTGAGATTAAATATTCCATGTACAAAATCTGATTGAATATCAAGCAGAGGGTCCCTCTTTCCTATTCCCGTCCAACTAAGTGTTCATCCATGGGATGTGGCTGTGTGAACCGCTGGGTCCTTGACTTCTCTACATTGAGTGAGGTTAGAGTTGGCAAGTGCCATGAGTTGAGTGGAAGTTCCCTGAAGGGCGAATCCGTGTTTTCATTAACTCTTTCTTCTGATGCAACTGGAAACAGGAGACAACATTTTCTTGGAAGTGACATGCTCTGTATTTCTACGTGGAACTTTGTCATTTGACCCTCTCTCAGAAACTTGATTGGGTCACAGTTCTGACCTCTTGTGTTTCAGAAACAAGGCTTCATCCACTTGGTACCCTCTGCCCCCATTTCTATCACCACATGACTTCTTATCCCTGAAGACACTTCCTATTTCAAACACTATAGAATATTTTTCATGATATTTTGAAAACATAAGCAACAGGAGACAGTGTGCATTTCTGCCCAATGTGTTCTTGAAATTTTGAGTTTCTATTATAAAAATTTTATTGAATTTTCTTTTCCTTTTTTGAAAGCATATGATATTTCATTTTCTACATGATTTTTTTATCATACTTGCTCTTTAGAAGTTAATGTTTGCTTGAGTTTTCATCTTTGAGGTTCTGGTAATGAATAGCAAAAGAGATAATATTGTCACGCAGTTATTTATCTCCCACTTGTTCAAAGCCCAGTGCCACTTCCTTATTAATATCATTCCTTTTATTTGCCAACACTAACTTATTTCCAACTAGTATAATTTTATCATTGAAATACCCAGATCTTCATGTCTGAGTCAGGGTTCTTATTGCTATGATGAAACATCATGACCAAAGCAACTTTGGGAGGAAAAAGTTTATTTGTATTGCACTTCAGGTAGCTGTCTATCATGGAGGGAAGTCAGGGCAGGAACCTGGTGGCAGGAGCTTTTGTCGAGTCCATGGAGGGGTGCTGCTTACTGGCTTGATCTCATGGCTTGCTCAGTCTGATTTCTTATGGGTTCCAGGACCACCATACTGAGTTCTTATCCAATATTATGGAAAACAGTGGTTTATTACCAACAATGGAGGAAATAACAAATTAGTGGGAAAACTCACAAATTATAGCCACATATTAAATAATTTGGAACTGATTTTGTGCTTGCTTTTAAGGTTTTTTTTTTTGTCTTGATTGAGAACCCATATTTTCTAAGAGTATACCTTAATCATTATTTGTCTGTGAGCACTAATCACTGATGATAATGAATGAGAAGTTGCTTTGTTACCAAGTATTTTAGGATAGTGACATCTGAGGTAAATTACATGGGAGATGTGCATGGGAGAAACGTTAGGGCTACCGAGTAAATGTCAGGTTTTTCTAATTCAATAATTAATGATGGAGTCCCATGGATGATGTCCCTTATTAAACATGCAGAATGCTTCCCAGAAATTTCTCACTTGTGTGAAAAAACTAAGTTCTTCAGAAAATGGTCATTTCACAATATTTTTAAGTATTTCCTTATCTTTACATGTATTTTGTCCTCATATATGTCTGCATACCAAATGTATATAATATATATAGTGCCCAAAGAGGCCAGAAGAAGGTGTTGTGTGTCCTGGAACTGGCTTTATAGACATTTCTGAACTGCCGTGTGGGTGCTGAGAATTGAACCTAGGTCCTTTGGAAGAGTCCCCATTGTTCTTAACTGCTAAGCCGCTTCTCCAGCCTCTCTCTCTCTCTCTCTCTCTCTCTCTCTCTCTCTCTCTCTCTCTCTCTCTCTCTCCCTCTCTCTCTGTATGTGTGTGTAATCTATATAATCTATATAATACATATACATCTTATTTTTTTCTTCCTCCTCTTCCTCCTCCTCTTCTTCCTTCTCCTCTTCTTCCTCCTCTTCCTCCTCTTCCTTCGTCTCCTTGTCCTCCTCCTTGTCTTCTAGTTTTTTAAAGGAACCCATATAGGATCTATAGATCTGCTCTAAGACTTTCCTGCTGAGGGCTGGGAACACAGCTTACTTCACAGAGTGTAGTTCAAGGCCATCCTTTACTACATTATTAAAACTATTGGGGAATTCACAAGAATCTGTCTCAAAATATAAAAATAAAATAAATACTTTAAATAAATTTTCCCTTATCCTTAGTTTTTTATTACTTTTTATTCTAAAATCTATTTACTCTAGCAACTCTGATCTCTTGAATTGTAGTATGACACACAGAACTTTAAGTGTTATAGAAGCCATATTGAATATTTAAAAAGAAAACAGGGCTGAATGTGGTAGCAGAAACAGATGAAACCCAGAATTCTGTGAATTCCAGACTAGCCAGGGCTGCATAAGCTTTTGTGCCAACAAAAACAAAAAAGGTTAAAAAGAAAACAGCAAAAAAAAAATCTTAATAAATTTCTTTTTTTGTAGGCATGACATTATATTTTATTGTAAATCTCTACCTACAATGAAATTAGTGCTGACATAAATAGAATTTTTTTATTAGATATATTCTTTATTTACATTTCAAATGATTTCCCCTTTCCTGGATCCCCCCTCCCCAAAAGTCCCATAAGCCATCTTCCTTCTCCCTGTTCCCCCATCTACCCCATCCCACTTCCCTGTTCTGGTATTCCCCTACACTGCTGCACTGAGCCTTTCGAGGACCAGGGGACTCTCCTTCCTTCTTCTTGGGCATCATTTGATATGTGAATTGTGTCTTGGGTATTCTGAGCTTCTGGCTAATATCCACTTAACAAAAACACATTATGTATAAATAATTTTAACACTCATATATGTAATCTTCAACTCCTTTTTGAGGCTATTAGGATCCAATAATGCTATGTAGCTTAAATTTTGTTTTTTAAGTAATTAAAAGTAATTAGAAATCTTTAAGTCATTAAACGTTTACAAATAGTTGAACAGCATTTTTTACCATTTAAATTAGAGGACGAACATAAATTATACCATTTTCTCAACATTTGCAGGGGTAGACTCTTTCACTCTTTCTTTTTTCCAGTTGAGACTGCAGAATGATTAGGATATACTTTTAAAAACAATAATGGTTGTCAGTCAAAAGAAAGTTAAAAACAAATTTGGTGGGGGAGTACTACAATTAGTTTCCAATGATATTCAGATAACTTGCAATTCCTACAGTTGTTAATCTCTTGATAATTTTCCTCTTGTGCCCAGTTCTCAATTAGGTTTTTAAAGCAGTCTTTAAGGACTGTAGAACTTATGGAACATCTCTTGAGTCTGGAAGCCTAGAGGAAGTGTACTCACATGTAATGTGCCCCTCTCCTCTGTGGTTTGATTATACAACTGCCCTGTGTGTTCTTCTGACAGCAAGACCCTTAGTTCAGAACCAGTAGTTGATCTGCCTTTCTCCAGTAAAAATTATGTCATTTAAGGTTTGCATTCACAATTTCAAATCACCTTTATTCATCTTAACCTTCTTTATCTTATTCTGCCTGTCAAAAACTCTCCTTGGCTTTTCTTTCGATATTCCTAGCAGTTTCTCGCCTTGAATAAAACTACCATGAATGCAGGGATTACTTTTACACTTCTTGGCAGGCTTTTGAACAGAACACTTGGCCTGTTGGCCATAGGTCTCTTCCTCACAGCCACAGGTAATCCATTTCCTGCTTGGCTGTTAGGGAAGGGCCTAATTAGCCAATCCAACAAATGACACTCCCCACCCTTTGCTTCCAAGGTTTGTCCTCTGCTCCTGCAGGCTTTTTGCCAGGCTGTCCTGAAAGGGGTCAAATTACCTTTTCAGCTGCAATACAAAGCTGACCATCAACCTTCTAAAGTTGTCTTTTTCTTCACTGACAGTTCTGCCTCACAGAACTTTTCATTCATTCATTTCTTTCCTACGAAAACCTAGCATTTCTTCCACTTGCTCAACAGAGAGCCATGATTTTGTTATGATTTTTTTTTAATGATGTGAGAATGGTGTATCTCTAGTAAGACATCACTAGATTTCACTGGAAGTGGTGAATGCTAATTTCAGAAGTTTCCTACCTAAGGAGAAGAAGTTTTTAATCTCCCCAAGTAAACACCTGCATGTATTAAATGTCGTATTAAATGTATTTAGAGTAAGATACACAGCAAAGGTTCAGGAATATTAGGTAGTTAGCACCAGTTGGTCAGTTAAAATGATCTCTGTCTATAATCGTCTTTGCTGAAATTAGTACCCGATAGATAGCACAAAGAAAGGAAATCTAGACTGTGTCATGGTACATAGCATAAAGGAAGGAAATCTGGACTGTGTCAATGTACATTTGGCAAAAAGAATGACTCATCTTTCTGAATTCTGGGTGTATTCACAAGAGTTCAACTGGGCAGCCAGGTGATCTGTAGAAATGGGCTATTTACCTGGGAGGACCTGGAAAGCTTTTCACACAGTGTCAACAGGATTGCTGTTAAGCAGCAAGTTGGCAAACACGGGAAGGTTGTCATCAAACACCACTGGGATTCAGAACTGTTGGCGTGTATTTGCTTTTCAACTCTTCAACAGCTCATGGAGTGATCCAAGCTATCTTGGACAAAGAAGCAAATGCATCATTACACCCCTTCTCTCTTCTTCAAGCTCTTGGCAACCCCAACACAGGGTGGAGCAATCCTTTAAGGCAGGAACACACACACACACACACACACACACACACTTTCCTTAAAGGGGCTTTGGAAGTCATAAACTGAAAATATATACATTGTATTGAATATGTAATTGGACGTATGTATATGAACTTCTGTTTGGAATAAAAAGGGTGTGAACAAAGCTTATTTAAGATTGCTAAGGGGATTTGAGAAGTAAGAGTTTACAAACTACATTGTACTGATGCACTAAAGTAGTAATAACGCTGATGCAGGAGGGCCTAGTAGTCCTGGCCTGGAGTGCAGTTCAAGGTCAGTGTGAATAATGGGTAGATCCTGTCTCAAAAAAAGGAAGAATATCTGGTGTTTGCAGAGAAGGACAGAGAGATGCTTCTCTGCAGCTTTTCAAAGCTTGACCAATTGAGTAGGTAAAAGCAGGAGGAGAGGAGAGGCCTGGTCAGCACTGTAAAGATAAAAATCGTAAGTGGGGAGCAGGTAAGTGGCGATTGGGAAATCACTCTGTTTATTCAAGCACACCAGGTTCCCTCATTTCATTTACCTAGGTAGGAGTTCCCAGCTGTTGCTATCTCTGAAAAAGCAAACTCTGCTTCTCTAAGGGTCGCGTTTGTCCATTGTGTATGAAGACAAATAGGGCCAACCTTTGTCAAGTCCTCAGACCAACAAAATAACACCCCCCTTTACTCATTATTTGTCAGATAAAAAAAATAAAAGATCTAATTACAGATTTTACACTCTTCCATCTTCCGATCCAAAGACTGCTTACCAAACCTTACCAGAATAAACACCTATGATCATACTGTGTGATTTTTGCTAAGTGTGGTATATGGACATTCTAGATGTTCTTTTTCCAAACAAGATTTCAACATTTAAGTGCTCCTTCCAAGGTCAGCTCAGTACATCCATACCCGTCAGCCTCTGGTGACCAGCGAAGCATTGCCCCTGGTAGCTCATTGGGTCTCAGATGAGAGAGACAATTAGCTACATCAGAATGGAGTTTTGGTTTATGGTCTACTTGTAGCACTTTACTGTATTACCTACTTACAGGTAATACTTCTCTTAAAGAAATTGCCTCGCCTGTCCGTCACCTGTTTACGTCAGCACAGTTTATAGTCCATGGACTGTGGTGAGCCATGTTCCCACACATCCCAGCTTCCTTCCTGTGTCCTCCTTCCTGGTTGTTTGTAGGTGTGTAAAAGTAGAGGGTAGAGGAAACCAGGCTTTAGGAAATATTTTTAGTATAGGAAGCTGTTTTATCTGGTTGGGGGGGGGGGGTCTGGTTTTAGTTACTATTATGGCATTTCCAGTTAACTACTCTCATGCGCACAAACTCCATTTGCACAAGATGGAAGCTTTTACTCATCAATGAGTCAAATAATCAGGATAAACTGGCAGGTTGTCTACCTCAGCAGAGCTGAATCTGTGGCACTGTTTTACACTATGTCGGTGCCCATTGGTGGGATCGTGTTTTCCAAGTCTAAAATTGTCCGTTAGCTTTAAGCAAAAACACTCCTATTGAAGCCCAGGTACCTTGTATATGAATTATAGCCATTTGATTATGGTAAGGAGAACCAAAGCTGTGAAACATCATGCTGTGGTCTCTGTTTTGGAGACTCTAGATACTGTTCCCCACACCATACAATTGGGGCAGATTTTTCATTGTTTTGCTTTATAGATGCACTTGTGTCTTTTTTTATCAGTTTTAATAAATTTGTGGCTAAAATACCATTGGAGTAATCACTTATAGGTCAGAAGTCTTTTCCTGGGCCACAGTTGGTGTGCTAGCAGGCTGTCTTTACCTGGCCTGTAGAGACTATGTGCGTTCCTTGGCTATGGACATCACATTTCATCTTCTAAGACCACACAGTACTTCCAACTCTTCCGAGTCTCTCTGCTTTGCTCATTCAGACCTCATCTTATAAGGACCAATTGACAATATTGATCATCCAGATTATACAGGCTACTTTCTCTAACCCAAAAGCTATAACTGGGCATAATCTGTAAAGTCACAGCTATATAATGCATCCTCTTTGGAGGTTCTGGGGATGAGAACATGGATATAATGGCAGGAGAACCTACCTCTAAGCCATTCGCACCAAGCAAATGCATATCTACCTTGTAAGTGCTTCTTCTAAAGAACAGACTTATTCTTTACACTGTGGTTAGAAAGCCAAGAGCCCATAGCTTCGCATTAGCTCCTTGAGTAAATTCTGGTGAGAAACTTTTGAATCCAGCTCCACAAATGGGTTTTGGGAACAAGTCTTGACTGGATCGCTGAGAAAACACAATGTTGTGTAAAAAGAAGTTGTCAAGGTAATTTCTTTCTAGTCTGTGGGTTTGTCCACAAATGCTACGAATAAATCAGAAGCAGGCGGAGTGATGGCACTTGAGCTCACTTTCCTCTGGGCTGGGCTGAAAGCTGACAAACCTGAAAGGCTCTTTTCCAGCCTCATTCCCAGTGAAGGAGTCATGCGGCTAATGTGCCCTGACTTTTCCCTGTTTTGTAACGCTGAGCCATCAGACAAGGAAAACACCTGAGGCCATGGCCAGGTCTTCAGGTAATTGCTGATTGTCCTTTTTCTGTTCCCTCCCTAAGCCACCCCCCACTCCCCCCCCCAATCACAATGATGAGTGATGCCTGTGGACAGTGGAGCAGGTGTGAGCGTCTTTTTTGACATGTTCAAGCAAGACTGGAAGAAGGAAATTCGGATATATATATTTTTCTTTCTTATCAGTGAGGGGAACCAAAGGAGATGACAGATTCCCATAGGAAATATACACACCTGTTTTTCTTTCTTTCTTTCTTTTTCTTTTTTCTTTTTTTTTTCTATAATTCGGTGCTTCAGGGCAGTTTCAGAAAACAAAACCTAGAGTGAAACCATCAACAGGAGAAAGCTTCTGTTCCCCTCAAAATTATTTTCAAAGCTAAATAACACTTTCCCAACAGGTGCAGAACTTTAGGCCCCAGCCCTGCCCCCATTTCCTAAGCACATAACTATTTTTTAATTAGTTTTCTACCAGTTAACACTAACAAGTTTTGAATAGTGATTTGGGGACTCATAACTTTTGGAAGTCTATTTTTGGACAGATTTATGTGTGGAAGTAAAATTTAATACCTGAACATTATCTCTCATGTATCTTATCTTTGACCTCATGTGATCTGAATTCTTCTTTGCAGGTGGTGGTAATATTCTTTGTGCTCCAACCTGCTTCCACGCTAAGGCTGCCTCTTAGTAAACTTCAGAGCCTTTGTTTAAAAGCACAGGATATCTACAATCTAATTTCTACACTTGACACCAAGTGCATGGGAGCCTACCCAGTAGCTTTGTATGAAGGACTTGAGTTCTTTCCAACATTGGCAGATGCCTGTTTCTGTGGAAATTTCCCAAGACTGCTGCTTTTAACTCTGACCTGTGTAGTTGGGTGAATTTTCCACTGGGCGATAGTCTCTGTATTTTCTCAGCTATATGGCTTTAAATTTTCTGAACTAAGCTACAAGAGCTCCTGTCAGCTTCATTCCAGCCCCAGCACTGCCCAGAGAAATAAAAGAAAACCTGCCCTGGATCCTGCCTTTGATATTTGACTCCAGTTACAAGCTGGCTGGGCCCCTTTCCCTTAATCTGTGCATTCCCTTCTGAGACCACTGTCTGGGCTCCAGAGGTAAATTCTCTACCTGCAGGGATATGAACTTTTTGGACCTGCACTAACCTGTTTGCTCACTGGCTCATGCTTTTTTGTGGGAGGTATTTTTCTGGTATGAGGTTATAAAACTTTACTTAAAGGCTACCATAGATGTTTACACAGAGTGTGTGCTTGTTAAACAGGACAATATGGAGCCAGGAGCATAAACATTAAGAAATTCAGCACAAGCAAAAAGTCTGAGGCCAAGGCTAGGTCTCCTTTGCATATTTTTTTCAGTGGAGACTTCTAAAGGCTGTGTGCATCAGGGATTTGAACCTTGCTCTCTACTCTAGAAACCAGGATGGAACTTTTTGTTTAAAACTATAAACATACAAATACTTAGATGGGATATTGATCTGCCTTTATACTTTTGTTCCAAACCCTGAAAACACTGGGTTAGGTCTCCTAAGTTAAGGATTGAAAAAAACTAATGTAGGAGACTAGGTGAGTAAAGAGGAGGTTTGAAACGGAGAGAAGGGGGGGGGGCTGGAGAGATGGCTCAGCGGGTAAGAGCACTGACTGCTCTTCCAAAGGTCATGAGTTCAAATCCCAGCATCCACAAGGTGGTTCACAACCATCCGTAAAGAGATCTGACACCCTATTCTGGTGTCTGAAGACAGCTACAGTGTACTTACATATAATAAATAAATAAATAAATAAATATTAAAAAAAAAAAAGAAATGGAGAGGGAATCCGGGCGGTGGTGGCACACGCCTGTAATCCCAGCACTTGGGAGGCAGAGACAGGTGGATTTCTGAGTTCAAGGCCAGCCTGGTCTACAGAGTGAGTTCCAGGACAGCCAGGACTACACAGAAAACCCCGTCTCAAAAAAACCAAAAACCAAAAAAAAAGAAGAAGAAGAAGAAGAAGAAGAAGAAGAAGAAGAAGAAGAAGAAGAAGAAGAAGAAGAAGAAGAAGAAGAAGAAGAAGAAGAAGAAACAGAGAGGTAATCCTCAGAAAGGAGGCATGGAAGTGCGTTTACCAAAGAATAGGAAGATTTGATGTCTAAGACGGGAGTTTGGTCCAGCCTGGGGCATTACTACAAGGATAACCAGTGATGTCAGGGTAGCTGCAAGATTGGTTGATGACAGCAGTCTGTTCGTACTGTAACAGTCTGGCCTGAATAGAGACTCACTGTTCAATCTTACCTCCTGACCCTCCTTCCACATGGTCATAACTTTCCCCCAAGTATGCTAATGGGAGCTAATTCCCTGCAGGGAATGTCTCAAGCTCTGCAGAGGCTAAGACTGTCTTGTAATTACTGTCAATTTAGTTCCATCTTTCCTTCCAGGGTCAGAATATGATTGGCTTAAAATCAGCCAATGGGCATGTTAGACATACTGAGAGGTTAGAATCATTTTCTACCTGGAACCTTCATTAGATATACCCTAGTATTTCCTGTAGCATCACTGTAATTGTCTCCTTGGCAATACAGCTTGATGTCTACTTGATTCTTGATATCATGATGGACACATGTATTCATGAACAAACCATCTCCTAAGACTTTTCCAGAAAAAAACACGTGTATAAATAATGAGCATATAACCACTCTCAATGATCTCATCTTACCTACCCAACAAAACAATACTACAGAAATTCACTATTGTCCTATCTAAGAAGGTCCCCAAATACATTATCAGTGGTCAGGTTTCAATAGCAAGTTCATTTGTAAGAATGATCCTCTAATGTTTCAATTAGTAAAAAAAAAAAGTACAAAGGTAGATATTTTCTGAACTTAGTTAGAAAAATAAAATGATTAGCTAGGATTTAGGGATATTTGCAGAAAAATATGACAAAAATTCTATTTGTTACCAGAAAAACAAACAAACAAACAAACAAACAAACAAACAAACTGCTGTCACCAACTGGGTAAATGCTAGTCTAACATATCAACCTGCTCTGAGCTGTGTATGCTGGAGGCAGTTGAGATTAGGAAGAAATCTATAAAGGAAAGCTTCCAGAGAAGATAGTTCTTGGAGATAAGTGGTAAACATGGAAGGAAGGCTCCAGGTCATGGGAGGAGGGCAACACTCTTCACTTTGAGCATCAACATCAACTTGACCAGGCCCTGGAAGGTTCTGATGTTTTATCAGAGACTAATCTGGGCACATCTGTCAGAATGCTTCCAGAATCAACTAGCATTGTGTGGATAGAATGAGAAAATTAGATTGCCCTATTGACTGTAGCTAGGTCTACCTAGTTAAAAAAGAAGTCCAGAACAGAGCCAAATAACTCCCTTTACCAAAAGTATAATAGAAGAGAATTCTTCCTGTATCATGTCTTTTGAAATGAGATATTGACCTTTTTTCGTGCCTTTGCTCAACCTGGACCACTGGCTCTTCATGGTATGTGAGAACAAAGAGAAAAGGGACAGTAAATGTGGAGCCACTATGAAAATAAGTTGCACCCGAATGCAAGAGATTTGTTATGACATTTCATTTTCAAGAATTAGCTCATAAAAGTAATTTTACAGGGGGGTCTGCCCCACTCTTACCCATTTAGCTCCCAAGTAAACAACACTGAGACATCGAAATTAATATATTAACAAGCTATAAGTCTAAACTGGGCAGATTCTGAGATCATCATAACCTGGCTAGACTATTAATAACTAGATAAATGCCCCATTGCTTTATGACTGAGTCTTGCTCTGTTTCATGTGTGTCCTTAATATGAGCTTCTTCTGGCCATGTGCTCATGGTCCATCCTCACAGTTCATCCTTCTACTTCTGCTGTCCATCTCCTAGTAGTCCCTACTTGATCTCAAGTCCCTCCTTCCTCTCATTCCTGATCAGTCATAGGCTCTAGCCTTTTATTAATAAATCTGAGAGTATTGGGGAGCATTCTTCAGAGCACATTGGTCAATACAATGCTTATGTCTAGACTGCAACCTGATCCTGGAGCACAGAACTCAGCATCTGAATACAGAGCACACAAGGTCAACCCCAACAACATTAGCATTTAAAAGTAGCTTGTGTATTCAAGTTCCCAAACCTGGTATTTGGTTTCTTGTTCGTTTATTTATCTTTTTTAAGAAAGCAATGCGTCCTGGCATATTGAAATTACTATTGAGCATATTTGTGCCTTAGATGTTCTCAATAAAGTTAACTAAAAGCAATGCTTCCAAAGTTGGCAAAGGGAACACTATTCAAAAGGGAGATTTCTCCCAAGCAGTCACAAAAGATGCAGGTGGTAGCATTTCAAGGAACTTAGAGGGGAAATGACCGCAGGCCCACTTCTCAGCCTTCCAACATGAAAAGCTTTCAAGCCTTTTCATTGAATTGGGTCTTTTACCAATATGAAGAACTTGATAGTTCTTTCTCAGTTTGTTTAAATATGTCTAAAATAGAATTGCAAAAATATCAATCATAAAAATACTTTTTCTGCTAAAAAGAGGAATTTAAATACTTGTCAATATGTTTTTTATAAATAAGTATGATGTGTCTAATTACTGTATGTTGGGATAATCTTTTTGTACATTGTGTAAAGATTGTTTTTCTATTATTTAATTTTTAATTCTGTACCTACAGAGAGCTGAGGACTGGCTGGATTTTGGTATTGTTATTCTTATGTCTTATCACCTGTTTCAGCATGGTAGGGTAAAAAACAATGCTGGTGTTGTAAACACTTTCCTTGATCACTGATGCCATACCAAACCCACTAAAATCTATGTGACAAGTTCAACAGACTGAGGCATTAGATTTCAAAAGAAGGAAGTCTCCCAGAACCATTTGTGGCCTCTCGGTGGGAATAAACATATTGAGCTGTAGTTTTCATGACAATTTTTTTTGTTTTGTTTTCTTTCATTCCTTTTCTTAGTTATAGACTTCTGGTAGCCTAGACTATGATCTTAAGCAAGAATAATGGGTAAGAAGCCATCCCTAGAGACCAGGGACCCCCATACCTGACAGAGGTGGTCCATGGTAACTGATTAGTTTAATAAAGATCTGATGGACAATAACTGGGCAGGAAAGGGGAAATGGAACTTGTAGGCTGACAGAGGGTCTCGGGGAGAAGAAGGGGGAAGAGATTCATCATGGTGACACAGGAATGAATGGGTGCTGGGACTGAGAGGTAATGCCATGTGTTGGGACCTAGGAAAGTAATAGGTCTAATTTGCATGAGCTAGCTGAGACTCTGCCCAGCTACAGTGCTTAAGAGTCTGAGTGTTCTTATTCATCTGCTGGCGGGTCCACAAAATCCCACTATAACTGTTGATTACAAGCAGTTGGCAAGTGTACACTGCCTTTCAGGATACGTAACAGGGATACAGTGATAGGGAACTCACTGTCACTGTTCAGGACAAGGCCACAGGTGATCCTAATACTGCCACTGTTTATTGCCTCTAATGTTAATCGAAGAAAATAGTGTGAGTCTGACGGCCTTGAATTTAAGGTTACTCTTTAGTTTTGTTTCCCATCTCCTGTCCAAGATCATGGGCCTTCTTAAGTCTGTTCTTCTCTTGGCCTCCTCTTGCCACAACAAGAAGAAACTTGTGTTCTGTTGTTATTTTACTGGGTTCTGTTCTCCAGCTATCATTGCAGCCATGAGAAGACAGTGCTGGGCCATTTGTTCATGTATATTCATCCTCTGGTTAGCAAATGATATCCAGCGATAACACAAACTTGTTTGGGGTCTACACAAAGGATGAGAGTGATAATACTTTGCTAAGAGTAGGGATGGGACAAAATTCCAGCACATGAGCGGCATCAAACTTGAGCCTTACAGGTCTTAGTGGGTGGGTGACAGACCTACCTTTTAAATGTAAGAGTGTGAAAGTAACCCTGATGTGTTGTTCTTGTTACAAACATCCTTAAGCTTTTTGTAATTCTCTGTGTGCATTTTATTAAACAGGCAGAAGGACTTTCAACACACTGTCCCAACACTCAAGTAAGAGAGAGTTAAGCTTGTTGGTTTATCTCTAGTGATGAAAATTCAGAGTAAGGAGGGCAGGGGGGCCAAAGAACACTGAAGGAGAACTTGTCTCTCACGTCATTTTTAGTTTCTTGTATCTATTAAGACACAGACTTTAGGTTTGGATAATCTATTCTTTTATTCAAGAATAGCTCATCACATGTAGACAATGTTAAGAGCCCAACACTCAGGGATGGGTTGATCTTGTTTAGAATGTTAGTGCTAAGAGAATTTAAGATTTCATTAATTGTGCAAGTTAATGCTCTTTGTTTAAAGGCAATAAAATATTAACTTTTAGAAAGAGGAATTTGGTGGAAGAATGTGGAACAGCTCAGAGAAGAGGGATGATATCTTTGGGAAGGTGTAATCAAAGACACCACCAACCAGTACCTGCCCTTGGGCCAAATTCCTGAGCTTCTATCTGATTGGTCTTCACAAGTGACAGAAAGAATGGAGAGTCAATAACTACTCAGATCTTTGTGTTTTGGTCAGCAATGCAGAAAAACCAAGGACACCTCACAGCAAGGGAAAGTGATACTTTTTCTCAAGGGAGAAAAAGGGTCACCTTTAGGTTGATTTGTGTGATCCAGCATTGTAGACATTTTTCTGAGTACTTATTTTACATGCTCAAGTATCACTTTCAACTAAAGGCCTGGGCTCATCTTATTATGCAACAGCTAACACGTTTAGAAGACCTATATGTTTACTGTGACTCATTTTGCAATTTTATGATTAATAAAGACAACAAATTTTTAAAAAAGATTCTGCCTTCCTGATAATTACATTTCTTGCAATAACCCTATTAGTATGGTTTTATGTAAAAGGATACATTTATATTACACAACCTGTAGACAAAATTAGCACAAACATTAAGATAAAAGCACTATTCTTTTTTTTTTTTTTTACCTTATGAGATATAAAACCTCCTTTTGAATTTCATGGTATATTGAACACATTCAATTTTCACTTTAATTCACTAATGCTCAGTTTTTACTTCAGCCATAATCTGGGTTTGGCTTGACTCATTTTCTTCTTAGGATTCAGTGATGTGGAGAAAGGGTAACGAAGATGTCAGATGTTACATGCTATTAACGTAAAAAGTATAGTTGATGAATCAGAGTGGTATTTCTGAAGAGGATGACTCAACAAGGGCTTGCTGGTCAAAACCTTAGTCACTCTCAGAGATTTCCTTGCCGATACTGTTGTTGAAATGCCTTTGAGCGAGATCTTTCTGAAGTGCTAAAGTATGGCCTCTCCAGGCACCAACTGTCATCCATCTATCTCAGAGGATGTGAGCCAAGTTTTCTTGAAATTTAGTATCATGGAAAGTCTTTACACACTGAGTTCTTTTCCTATCTAGGTTGTGAGTAGGTCCTTTTCGCTCAGCACTTGGAGTTCCAGAAAGTTACTTAAGACTAAGTACTTTTCTCTAAATTTCAGTTTCTTTGGTTGGGTAACGAGAACAATATGAATTCTACCTCTTAAAGGGAATGTCAAGTACTTAGTATTATAACAGATACACATTACATTACAATCTTGATCAATGGAGCTAATATAATCTTTTTCAATCTATTTAGAATTTATGCCTAATTTTATCACCCTGCCCGATTGAATCTGCTTCCCCATTCCTGTGGTAATTTTTATTCCCTAGGACCATTAAGCTTATTTTTCCAAGTTGTCCCCTCCTCTTTTCACTCTATTCCTCCAGGTATGTGTTTCACCTTTCGGTCTCATCACCTTTATAAATCTCCCTTTGTTCTCACAATCACCAATGACTAATATTCTCAGAAGTTATACTCCCATGCCCAGTGACTATGAATTCCATAGAGTAAATGGAAGTCCTTAAAAATGAAATTTGTACTTTACCTGAACAGAGTAATGATAGGAAAAGATGGCCAGTTGAGAATCATTAATATTTATCACAGATCTTCCTCAGGAAATATTAGGATCTTTATATTAATATTTTCCAATTGTTTGTACTATGTCAACTTTATTGTACTTATTTACTTAATATCTTAGAAATATTTTTAGGGTTACAGGATGCAATGATTAGAGTTGATTGTCAATTTGGAAAAAATCTAGAATCGCATGGGAAATGGGTCTTTGGGTATGACTATGGGAGGTTTTCTTAATTTTTAAAAAAATGTATATACAATTTTTTTTTTAATTGTGTGTGTGTGTGTATGTACCTGCAAGAATGCTGGTGCCATTAAAATCTAGAAGAGGGAGCTCCTAGAGCTGGAGTAACAAAAAGTCATAAACTACAATACAGGTGGTGGGTACTGAACTCTGGTCCTAAGACCAATACAGAGGAGGTCCTCTCTGTACCTCCTTTACTCACACTTACTTTACTGTGAGTGTGTACACATTGTTACAACAGATGTGTGGAGGTCAAAGGACAACTTGAAGGGTTGGTTCTCTCCTTCACTGACCACTTGGGTTCTAAGGATGAAAGTCAGGTCATTAGGCTTTGTGACAAGAACCAGCTCCTTGTCCCAGGGCATTATTTTAATTATGTTAATTGAGGTAGGATGACCCCCCCCCCCTACTGTGTGCCACAGTGCACACCCCTCCCTGTTTCCTGATTGTATATTAAATGTAACCAATTGTTCCCAGATACTGCTACCTTGATCTTCCCACCAGGATGATTTCAAGCTTGAACTGTGGCCTAAAATAAACCTTTCTCTCTTAAGTTGTTTCTGTCAGTATACTTTATTAAGTTGTTGCTGTCACAACAGAAATAAATTAACTAGGACACAGGAGACTGAGTGCTTCAGTCTACTAGAAAATGTTCACAAGTTGAGAGATTACTTTGCTAGATGCAGGAGTTGTCATGGCTGGACTCTTGATTTTCAGGTAAAAGGGTCAGATGTTAAACCCAGAAAAGGAAGAAAGAAAGAGAGAGAGAGAGAGAGAGAGAGAGAGAGAGAGAGAGAGAGAGAGAGAGAGAGAGAGAAGGACAGGAGGGAGAGAGGGAAGGAGGGACAGAAGAAAGGGGGAAAAGAAAAAGAAAAGAAAATGCATTTTAATACCTTGTTAAATATACTTGAAATTTCTTTTATTTAAATATTTAAAATAATTAGGAATAATTGTGATCTTCCTCTTTATAGACTATGAATCCAAGGCCATAGAACATGAGATTATAGCCAGCTTAATGGGAGAGATGGGCATTGAATCAATATATTATTAAATCTAACTCTTTGTGCTTAATTCCTATTCTGTATTATAATGCATCCTCTAAAAATGAAAGCAAATTTCATTTTCAACATTAGTTAACCCAGAAGATTCTACTAACTTTATTTGTGGGATTTTGATTTTCCTTCACAACTTCATAACAACGGATCAGCCATCTCACAGAGTGAGTGACTTAGGTTCCAATTGTCCTTATTCAGATGGAGAATGTGGATAAATCCCAAGCTGAAGGAAATGATGGAAGAAAACAGTCTCCATTCCTTCAGGGTCCAGGGCAGTCGATGGCCTCTGGGCATTCTTCCAGGCTCCTCTGCCTCCAGGACTTGCTTGATCCATCTCACCGGCTCTCAATAGGAAATGCTTTATTTTTGACCTTACTCTTGGACTCTGCTCAGTGGACTTGAAAATTAGTGATTTCCTTGCTCCCTGGTCCTTCCTGTGCCTGAGAAGCAGACATGGTATGATTCTTTTCTTTTCTACTCAACAGAGCACAACCCAGCAGCTTCCCAGCCTTAGTTCAGCTGTTGGAACCCTGCCTGGGACAAGAAGCCTTGGAAAACACTGGATATTCTTAGCCTGTCTCGTCCCTCAAGTGAAGAAACAGAGAGGGAAAAATTTTGGCATATACACACATAAAGCTGAAATTTACTTTGAAAGTCTTGAGACTCAATTCCTCAGTTAACAATTATTTGAGACAGTTGACCTAATGGAACATGGGATGACCTCAGTTATCAAGTCCTAATTCTCTGAACTCAAGTATTATTTTCTGGAGGTGAAAGGTCTTTGTAGATATAATTTCCTTTAAAGTTTGTCAACAGGAAGCTTATGAGGGGTTATCAGAGCTAGTCCAGCAGGTACACATGCCCATCTAAGGGGAGAAACATGCAAAATTAGAACATAGAAAAGAAGGAAAATAAAGATATTGTGATTTCAGATAGGTAACCAAGTAGCCATACATCAAGTACTGGCCTTCACCAGACAGTGAAAGGGACAGGACCAGGTTCTCTCTTAGATCTTGCAAAGGGCTCCCTGCTCATAAGTTATTTGGAATCTTGATATTTTGAAATCTCATGCATTTGGAATTTTGGAATCTTACTCAAAGGACTGTTCATATGTCCTTGGTCTAAACCTTGAGAGTTCAGTTTTGCCTTCTATTTTTTCAAACTTAGAGGATACATTTCTATTGTCTTTAAATCTCAGCTTGTGGAGATTTGTTCGGCAGTCACAGGAATTAATTGGATTCTATTTCCTGGTGGCTGACCTTTCCTTTACTTGGTTTATACCTGATATTTGAGCCCAAGCCTGTGGAGTCATAGATTTTGCTTTTCTAACTCTTGGCCTAGAAATGACAGACCTGTTTCCCAGGTTTCGGGGTTGGGGATAATCTCCAGGGGTCTCGAGAGGAGAAATACCTCCCTTCCCAGCTCAGTATAAAACATTGAAAACTAAGATAGTAGCACCCATGAAGAACAAAGTAACATTTTTATTGATAATGTTTACTTTGAAGGATAGTGGTCTGGAATCTCTGATCTGTGGAGACCCTCCAGCACTATTCCTATTCCTGAAAAACCTGGTTCTCTAAAACTCAGGGTTTCAAGCAGCAGAGTGGAATGCAAACATTCTGTGGGCACAAAAAGCTCCAAGAAGCAGAGAGATCAAGATTAAATCAAATGAAAGAATTGCCTCTTCCCCTGAGGGCAGTGGTAACAGGGCTAGAAACTAATAGAAGCCCCTTCACATAGAAAGCAACATAGGCAGCGTGCATATGATATGTTTTTGAGGGCTGCCGCTCAATATGGAGAAAGATTAAGCGCTACCCATGGACAGGGACAGGGGTAGTGAGAGTCTTACCTTCTCAAGCTCAGACAAAGGTAACTTGAGAAGTAGGTGACGAAGTCATAGCTGTTATCAACTCCCATCTGCACTCTGGACTTTGCACAGCATCCAAGATTCCCAATGACTCTAGGGAGGTCTGGCCAAGCCTTGTTTAACATCCTGAGTTCACACATGAGTCATTGTGCATATTCTATCAGCCTTCTTTTTAATCTGCTAAAGTGACATTCGGATTCCTACTACCCTGGACTATAACACTATATAAAGACCATTGCTGAACGCATGCATTTAACACACATTGAAGGGATATAGCGTTCTTTTCCAAATTATTCTGATTCTCAAAGCAAACATTATGGTATTAAAAGTCTAAGACCTCAATATGACATCTGAGCACCTTTTCTTAGGTTGTTTCAGCAACCTTGTGTTATCTGTAATAAAAGTTGCTTTTGTTTCCATGCTGGAGACAGCATGATTCAAGCCATAATATGAACAGATTCTGGGAACTCACAAAACTCATTTTACCACAAGTCCTTAAAAAATTCGAACTAATTATGTGCCCAACATTCAGAAGGCTCTGTGACCGTGGGTATCATTCCCAGGTTTCAGAGGATAAAACCAAAGAAAATAATGTCTAAAAATCAGAACCTTGATAATTAGCAAAATCTCTCCCAAGCCACATACCTTGACCATAACCCTAACCCTAACCCTGGGGGAACCTTAATGCTAACCCTAACCCTAACCCTAACCCTAACCCTAACCCTAACCCTTACCCTAACCCTAAAGCTAACCCTAACCCTAACCCTAACCCTAACCCTAACCCTAACACTAACACTAAACCTAACCCTAACCCTAACACTAACCCTAACCCTAACCCTAACCCTAACACTAAACCTAACCCTAACCCTAACCCTAACGCTAACCCTAACCCTAACCCTAACCCTAACACTAAACCTAACCCTAACCCTAACCCTAACGCTAACCCTAACCCTAACCCTAACACTAGCACTAGCACTAACACTAACCCTAGCACAAGCACTAACACTAACACTAACAATAACACTAGCACTAACACTAACACTAACTCGGGGAATAATGAGCTATTATTTTTCTACTGTTCTGTAAAATGAGGTGGCTGGAGGTAGCCTGGGCTACAATGAGGAAAGTCATTTTTCATAGCTTTCCTGTATTTCTGCTTAATGATTAAACTTTGGCATGAACACAGACTGAAGTACCTACTGTATGTAGGGCACAGTGCCATTTTTCTTAATCGTTGGAGAGTCCTAAAACTTTTACCATGATTTAGGGTCATATTAGGGGGCATTAGAATCTCCTGTATGATCATGAGCTAGTGAAGGTGCACGGTAGAGCTCAAAAAATATGATTCTGTCGTGTGCAAGTTGCTTCAGACATGGAGTGCCAATGTTGCTAAATGCTAACTTCTTCCACAGGTTTGAGGAGTTCCCTATCTGTCTGCATTCCCTTCTCCAGCTTCTGCATTCCCATGGGCTTCCTGAAACCAAACCCTTTTCTTTCTTGTAATAACAAAATGCAAGAGATTTCTCATTTGTTTCAATGCTACCTTAAAGGAATTACAGAAATTGTGAACAGACATCCAGATCACAAAAGCTTATTATTTTGATGACACACAGGATTGGATAAAGTACAAAAATTTTTGTTTTCCAGCATAACCTAAAACTATATTTAATTTACATCTTTTAATTGAAATATTGTTAGATTACTTTCCATTTTCCTTTATTCCCTGCAAACCCTCCCATGTTCCCTCCCTCTATGGTCCCCTCACTCTCATCAAACCTTTAAGTAGTACTAAAAGGTATGTGTGTGTGTGTTTGTTTATGTGTGTATATGTGTATGTATGCATGTGTGTATGTGTGTGTATGTATGTGTATATGTGTGTGTATGTATGTATGTGTATGTTTGTGTATGTGTGTGTATGTGAATACATGTGTGTGCATGTGTATGTGTGTATGTATGTATGTGTGTACGTATGTGTGTATGTATGTGTTTGTTTGTGTATGTATGTATGTATGTATATGTGTGTATTTGTGTATATGTGTGTGTATGTATGTGCATGTTTCTGTATGTGTGTATGTGTATATATGTGTATATGCATGTGTGTGTGTGTGTATATGTGTGTATATGTGTAAGAGAGAGAGCACGAAGAAAGATGCTAGCTTCGATTTTGCATTCTCCTTCCTTAGCTTTCCTAGTGCTTGAAGTGCAAGCATGCCTGTTACAAGCATCAAGTTCCAACTGTTCGTCTCACAATTCTAGAATATTGTAGTTTTCTGAAGAACTTTGTACTGATTTCAATGAGAAACCAAGATTTTAAAATAAAATATTTTTATAATACTTTTTCATAACCTTTATGGCACAGGACACCAGCAGAACATTCTGGTATTTGTAGTTTCCCAAGCATTCTTTTGTAGTAGATGTGATAACTGCTGAGGAGTCACTGATGAGCTAGTAATAGGTTGTTATTTTGTCATTAAATGTAAGATATGTTACAAAAACATCTTTTCATAATGATTTCCAAAGGAAGGAATTTTCTTTTTCAGAAGAAAGGAAAATGTTGTTTTTGTGTTCTACAATAGCCTGCATAGTCAGTACCTGATTACCTACCCCCTAAAACAGCAGGCCTACAGGCTTAGTTGCTATCTTGCCATAGTAGTCATCTTATTCATAAAACCCAGAGTGCTTTAGAAGAAACTTCTGAGTGCCCACTACTATATAGAATATAGAATCGAAAAAAAACAGTGGCCTTATATTAGGGCTCAAAAACACAATTGATGAAGTAAGCAATCAACTCACCAAGCTACTTGGAAGGTAACCAGACAGAGCTCACATTGTGAGGGCAGAAGAACTTCACTGGGCTTGAAAGACAGGGCCTTGTCCCGGCAGGCATGGCTGCTGTGAGAAGATGAGGGGAGGCTATGGACCGTAAGGACACAGTGATGTGGGATGGCTGAGAGCAGGATGATGCAGGAAAGCCTGGGAAGGCAGACACTGGGATGAAATGATAACTCAAGGAGTTACTAGATACGACCAAAAAATCAGTAGTCATCCGCAATTCTCTTCTTGGGTTTGACACACATACTTTAATTGTCATACATAAATTGTTATTTTGGCAAATTTACTTCTAACAATTGAAGCAGGGTGTCTGACTCGTTTGCCTGCTCTTGAGACCCTTTTCCTCCTACTGGGTTGCCTCATTCAGCCCAGATTTGAGGGTCTGTGCCTAATCTTATATCTTGTTATGCTATGTTCAGCTGCTATCCCTAGAAGGCATGATGTTTTCTGAAGGGAGATGGAGAAGGAATGGATCTAGGGGAGAAGGAAGATGGAGGGGAACACTGGAAGGAATGGAGGGAGAGGGATTTACAGTTGAGGTGTACTGTATAAGAGAAGAATTAAAATAAAGTAATAAAAAATATTTTTTAAAGGTCATTGTTTTTATAACATTGAGCTAGATGTGTAACACACATCTGTTATCTCAGTGCTCAGGAGGCTGAGACAGGGACTGCTGCCAATTTGAGGCTAGCCTAGACTACATTTCCTGCCCTGGGTACTCTTGGCTGTGTAGTGGTTAATGCTGTCAAGTTGACAGGATCCAGCACCTCGAGGAGGTCTCTAGGCCCGGTTTGGAGTGGAAAGATCCACCCTGACCGTGGACAGCATCTTTCCCTCGGCTAAGGCTCTGGCCTGAATGAGAAAGAGAAAGCAAGCTGAGCCTCAATACCCATTTCTTTCTGCTTTCTAACGCAGGGTAGGGTGTGACCATCCATGTTAAGGGCCTGCTGCCATGCTGCCCTCCTGTCAGGACAGCCTGTTCCCTCCAACAGTAACACAAAATAAACCCTTCTTTCCTCATGCTGCATCTGTTCAGTGTTTGGCCATAGCACAAAGGAAAGGAACCAACACACCATTGTTAATGTAATGAGTATTTATGTACATTGGTGATATAGAAAACTATGATTTTTTTAAAAAGTACCTAGAGGTGACTAATTAAAAAAAGCCCTCCCCACCGCTATTTTTCTGTTTATGACTATGTGTTAGTAACGCATCCATATACCTGGGTGATAAAAATCATATCCTTTATACACTTGCTGAAGAAAATCCACTATGAACCAAGCTTGCTTCTCCAAGATTGGCTTCTGGGGAGACCCAAACAGTGATGTGTCCCTCAACTTTTAAGTAGTCTGTCTATCCACTTCTTCCTTTTCTATTAAAATAGGGAGTGGAGAGTAAGAGATAAGCAGGAAGGCCGTGTCTTTCTCATGGTTGCATAAAATCACATAATGGGCCCACAGAGAAGTGGAAATAGATCTGTGCCTCTTCTGTCTAAGTTGAGGACAGCAGAGGTGCTGTATGTTATACTAGGTATGGTAAGGGAGCAATACAATCTAGCTCTCAGTGAATGTACAATGTTAGGAGGATTCACGTCAGACAGGAAATCCTAGAACAGAGGAATAATTACCATGGCTGAAGAATACAAAACATTACGGTAAGCCGCAATCCAGTCTGGTTCCGAAAGTCTTTGGAAAACACCGAGGACAAAAGTGACTGAACAACTGAGAGGTGACTCAAGAGTTGGCTCTGCACCAAGGAGGGACTGCATGGGTTCAGGAAGAGGGGATAGCATGAATGCTGCTTCTCAGCAGGTCACCAACTCAGCCTATGACAAAACCTCAGGAGAGTGGGCCTTGGAAAGCAGTGAGAGGTTTGAGGACAGAGATCATAATCAGTAGGGATGAAGGCTGGGGCTCTAGGAACAAGGGGGGCTTGCTAAGACTTAAAGTGGACAGCAACGTGACCAGATCATAATCGTACTTCAAAACTCCATCAAAGATGGTTGTTTTCTTAACTCTACCTGTGATTAACTAGGTTATTTCTCAGTGCCAGTCTTCACTTGCATTTAACGACTGACAATTCGAGATAACTCTTAAAGCTGATACCATCGCTCCAATATGTGCATGGAAAACTGAACAGAGAGAAGTTAAGCCATGTAGCTAATACATTGGAGAATAACTCCGAGGAGGATCTATTTTACTACAAACCCTGTGTTCTCTCCAGTGGGTCAGGCTGCCTTCCAATTATACTCCCAAGTGGCGGTTGGATGAGAACGCCAAAACTTATTTGAAAGCTAACTAGAACTGGAGAGTATTCAAGAATTGGGGGGAAAGGTGCAGTAAGCATAGGAGGGAACTGTGTGGGCACAAATAAATTGGGGGAATCTATTCCTTTCAATTAAGATTCTCCTCTGCTTAGCTCTTAGTCAAGAATTGTCCAACAACTCATTTAATAGTCCTTCTAGGAGATACCAGCTTTCTTTTACAAAGCAGGGCTTGATGGCTTCAGCAATGCCCAGTACCCACTCCTTCCATTGTTTGAGTTTCTAGGTTCATCTTCAATAAGGGAAATGCAAGTGTTTCATTTCTGACAAATGATGACTGGGCCTTTCCCCAGTAGACTTTGGTTTCTGAAGGATAGCCATTCCATCTTAATAAAGTGGCCAAAGGAGACTGACAGGCAACGAAGGTGAGTGCCATTGAAATGTAGGTGTCTGCCTTTTGTTTCTCTGGGTCACAGCCATACTCACTTGGAATTTAAATCCTGTGCCAAGCTTGGGAGATATTCATACCTGGTTTGTCTGAAGTACGATACCACAACTCAGTTGAGTCTATATATAAGGTATATCTAGACCTTATAAATTTAAGAATTTTCAGAGCAAGATTATTCTTGGAGAATGTCTAGTCTGATGGTCTTTTATTTTGGACACCAGGGGGAGATTCAGATTAGCTTAGAGACAGTCAACATCATTTCCTGATTCCCTGATCAGTTGTTTATCCCTATGTATATTATAGTTAACTATATTGTCAGTGGTTGATAAAAATGTTTTCCTTTTTCTTCAGTACTAGGAACTGAACCCAGGGCCAAGGAGTGTTAGAGTAGTGTTTTATCACTAAGGTATATCCCACGTCCTTCATATCTATCTACGCATCTATCTATCATTTATCCATCCATCCGTCAGTCTGCCAGTCCATCCATACACCCATCTATCTATCTATCTATCTATCTATCTATCTATCTATCTATCTATCTATCTATCTATCTATCTATCTATCTATCTATCATATATATGTATATATATTTATATATATTCATATTATGAGTATGGTTTTGTTTTTTGTTTTTGATTTTTGGTTGTTCTTTTATTTATTTTTATTTTTCTACTTTTCATGTATGTATGAGTACTACATGCATGCTTGGTGCTCACAGAAGTCAAAAAAGGGCATTGGATCTTCTGGAACTGGAGTTATAGGTGATTGTAAGTCCCTATGTTGCTTCTTGGAATTGAACCTTGGTGGGTCTTTTGCAAGAGCCCTCCAAGCCATCTCTCCAGCCCTTCTCTTTCTATTCTTTATTTTCCAACAGGGTCTCATTAATCTGCTAAATTGGCCTTGAACTTGTCTTCCACTCACTTCAGCCCCCCACCCCCCGAAGCTGGGATTACCACTAGGTTCAACACGAATGCTTTATGAAACTATACATGCCTAAGTCATAGAGAAGTCCAAATAGATGAGAACGGTGAGTCTAGAATTCAAAATTGTGTTTTATAGACAATATCAAATGAAATGTGGTTTGGTCTTTTTCCTTTATGAAGGAGTTTGCCAAGCTCCATGCTCCTGTAGGAGCAAGGGCTGATCCAGTGGAGGAATAAGGCTTGTGGGGGAAGAGGTTAATTTAAAGACAAAGAGAGAGAGGAGTAATTTTCACTCGCCAGAGTTGACTGCAGAGTGTTGCTCCATCGGGAGGAAGTGGAGCATTTAACATCTTGCTCACCTTCTGCTTGACCCCTCCTGCCACACCTGTGTTGGGAGACAAAAACAAATACAGGCTGCAAATTCCCAGGGCTTGAGGGCCAGGTAATCCTTTCAGAATGACTCTTACCTGATACTCCCTAACTAAGGTGGGACCCTGAAAAAAATAAAAGTCTCTCTCTTCTTTCTTTTCCCTATTCCTTATTGCTTAAAAAAAATAACCACCACCCTATTGCAAGTATTTTCAATCTCTGGTGGATAACTTTCTCTTGTACTTTCCTTTGTCAACTGTTCTCCTCAAAGAATAATAAGGGATAATAAGAGATGTAGAAAGGATCAGATTTGGTGACCTGGGAAAATTTAAAGGATGGGTAAAAAAAACAAACAAAAAAAAATAGAGAAATGTTTGTCTGACCTTCACCAGGACAACCAACTGAGAGTCTGAGAATTCAGCACAACTGTGGTGAGATTATTTTTTTCCAGTTCTCTCACCAAGGAGCATGAGAGATGAGAAAGGAAGTATAGTAGCTTGAGATCTAGTGTGTGGCTTCCTGGTAAGGGCTCAAGCTATCAGGTCCTTCTTAAAGGCCTATCCAACATAGGCTCACTTCCTTTCCTTGTGCTGGCAATAAGAGGCATTCCACTGCCTCAGAGGGGTCCTAACCCTTCTCATTTAAATATACTTCATAACCTTAGATTGAACCAAGGAAACATGGGGAAGCCAAACTTCATTCCTGAGTTCTCAGAATTTCCAGGTGGATGTTAAGATGTAACACTCAAGTTTTCTGATCTTATTTTGTGAGTTGTTTCCTGGGACGCTTGTTTGATTGGTTGGTTGTTTTTTTTTTTTTTTTTTTTTTTCATTTTTATTTGCTTTGTTCTTGTTGTCATTCTAACATTGTCTAACTGTGGAGAGAATTCTCTTTAATTTTCTCTAAAATTCTAATCAAAGAGTAGGGTAGGAGGCATGGATTCAGATCCCTGGTACCCATGTGACAAACCAGGCCCAGTGGCATGGGCCTGTGAATCTCACACTGGGGAAGTGTTGACTGGAGGAGAATTCTCAGGGTTTGCTGGCTATGCACACTTTCACAGATAGTTGTCTCCAAACATGCACAAGCATACTCGCTGGTGGGCATGCATGTGTGCAAGCACATGTACACACACACACACACACACACTCACTGTCTTTCATGCTCTTTCTCTCTCAAATAAAAACTGCTTTAAACTCATTTTTTTCCAAACCAGAACATATTGTTTTGAAGCCCAGGGGAACGTGGGCCAGGTTCTAGCACATAGAGTCTGATAAGCCTATCAGGGTTATAGAACCCAAGACTCATGAATCTGCCTCTGTGGCTTTGAACTATTTATTTATTTCACTTTACATCCTGATCACTATACCCTCCTCCTCATCCTCCCCTCCCACAATCCTTTCCCCCATTCCCTGTCTCCTCTGAGATAATGGAGCACCCCCCAGGTATCCCCCACCCTGGCATATCAAGGCTCTGCAGGGCTAGGCATTTCCCCTCCCACTGAGGTAACACAGCTGAATTAGGGGAATGGATTTTGTAGACAGGCAAAAGCTATTGGGACAGCACCCCACTCCAGTTCTTCAGGTCCTACATGAGGACCAAGTTGCACATCTGTTACATATGTTGGGCCTAGGTCCAGCCCATGTATGTTCTTTTGTTGGTGGCTCAGTCTCGGCGAGCGCTGAGTGTCCAGGTTAGTTGACTCTGTTTATCTTCCCATGGAGCTCTTATCCCATTCCGGGGCCCTCAATCCTTCCCCCAACATCAAACCACTCGCAAAATTTATCCTGCCTATAAGAAATGTGGGGAAAGGTGATGAAGCAGAGACTGGGGGAATGGCCAAGCAATATCCAGCCCAACTAGAGACTCATCCCATAGGCAAGCACCAATCCTTGACACGATTAATGCTTCTCTGTTGCATTGCAGTTACTTAAACTCTCCCGTCCTTCTAAATTAATTTCCAAAGTTGGAGAATAGTCTTTCGCCTTAGCTATGCATTAATGAAGGCTTTCTTTACCACTCATGCTGTTTATACAGTGTTCTGCTCTCTACCTCTTGCTCTGCGGTCACCTTGCCCTTCCTCTACCACATGAGTAAAGAAGACAGTCTGCTAACAGGTGACATGTACCGGTGTCTGTGAGCGTAGCTTTGGAGTTAGATTGACATCACCAAGCACAGATTTAGTCTTGTCATTTTGTTTACACATTGGGGAAAAATTCAGTTTAATAAACGTTCCATGTAACTGCATCCAAGTTTCCCCAGGCTGGAGATGTGGATCTTTTCTGTGCAGTGACTTTTTACTTCTAGTTTTCATAACCTGGAGATCAAACTGTTGCTTTCACATGATGGAAGTAGTGTCTCGTGACTGGAGTTTGCTTTGTTTTATAGTATCTGTACTCCTTGTATTTTTCAAGAGCTGTTTTGTAAACAGATGATGTATTTCTCCATTGAAAACACACAAAAAAAAAAATAGCACAAAAAAAATGTTTCTCTGTTACGCTTGCAGAGAGAAGTTTTGTTTTATTTTTCCAGACACAGTCTCTTTGTATAGTCGCTGTTGTCCTGGAATTGCTCTGTAGACCAGACTGGCCTTGAACTCACAGAGATCTGCTTGTCTCTGCCTCTCTAGTGCTGGGAGATCATCTTCCTCTTCCTTTTCTTCCTCCTTCTCCTCCTCCTCTTCTTTCTTTTTGATGGAGGGGCAGGATTTCTCTGTGTTGCCTTGGCTGTCCCACTGTCCTGGAACTCACTCCAGGTAGACCAAGCTGGTCTCCAACTCAGAGATCCACCTGCCTCTGCCTTCCTAGTTCTGGCATTAAAGGCACATGCCACCATACCTAGCATAAACATGAATATTTTTAAAGACGGGTTCTCTTTATGTAGCCCTGACTGTCAGGGAACTCACTGTATAGACCAGACCAGCCTTAAAAACTCTGTTATAGACTGAAACGATTTCTTCTGGAACTGGTAAATCAAACACAATTTATGCTTAGGACACTTAAAAGGAGAATGTATTTTTTTTTCTTTCACAAGATGACTCCGAGTCCTGAGACTCTTGTGTGCATACCTGTGTGGTAAGTTAACATAGGAACCCAAGTGGCTAAGTCCCTCCAGAATTAAATGGAAAACTTCCTTAATTTGCTGTTGATGCTATACTGTTAAACTCCTGTGAAAGCTGCAAATATCTTAAAACAGGGCTTTCAGTGTTGCTTTTTAAAGAATGAAAAATAAAACCAATGCATAATTATTGATCATGTACAGCGTACAAGGCATTGCATAAATATGAGGTTAGAAGAAAGCTATTCTGCAGAAAGACACTGCGTTATATAAACATGGCTTTCTGAATTTCCCTCTGCTTTTCCCTCCAAGAGATTTTCTTCTTTTCTTTTTTCAGTGCAATTTGTTCAGAAAATGAAAACAGTACTCTATCAGAAACCTAAATTTAAATTCAT